>NC_134497.1:34534019-34708308 GCF_040206685.1 Ascaphus truei | reverse complement strand
TGCCTCGCGCAGAGACCCCCCCCTGCTGCCTCGCGCAGAGACCCCCCCCTGCTGCCTCGCGCAGAGACCCCCCCCTGCTGCCTCGCGCAGAGACCCCCCCCTGCTGCCTCGCGCAGAGACCCCCCCCTGCTGCCTCGCGCAGAGACCCCCCCCTGCTGCCTCGCGCAGAGACCCCCCCCTGCTGCCTCGCGCAGAGACCCCCCCCTGCTGCCTCGCGCAGAGACCCCCCCCTGCTGCCTCGCGCAGAGACCCCCCCCCTGCTGCCTCGCACAGAGCTCCCCAGGCACATAATTGGGGAATTGTGCGTGTCAGCTCTTGGTATATAAGTGTTTGTATAATAAAGATGTATGTGGTTTTACTGTTCCAGGAGTGCCAACCAGCGGTGATGTGCAGGGCGTGAATTTCAGGGGTGATTTTACGGTAGAATGTTGTCAGGGTGTGTTTGGGTAAAAGGGGGCCCGGGTTGCGGGTTCCCCCGAAACATGTACTCAGGAATCCCCCCAGATTCCTGAGGACATGATGAACAAAGACCACCGGATTTGTAAGGACAGAATGAAAATATTCATTTCGGCGGAGAAAGAGGGGTCGCAAGCTGCGCCCCAAGCCAAAGACTGTCTCGTGGCTCTATTTGCGCATCAACCCCACTCTGGGAATTGATGTCTAGAGACTATTTCTGCGGATTTCGTTCCGTGGACATTTTATTTTGTTTTGCCCTGTTCCAGTAAGTGTTTATTCGTGTTGTAAATCAAGCTGTGTGTGTTTCTTCTGTAAATAAATTACAATCTATTTTATCTCATGCTTTGTTCAATAAAAGGATCAAGATATTAAGGTGTTAAAAAGCTTGGTCTCCTGTGAAAAGGGGGACAAAGGATAATGGCTACCAGTCGGGGCCAGGCCCCTGCATCAGATGCAGTCCTTCCTGTCCCAGCCTCTGACGTCAGTGCGCTGTGCCCCTCTGACGTCAGCACGCCAAAGCTTCCAGCGCGCGCTGACTGGAAGCTCGGTGTGGGACTGTAAGATGTGTGCAGAGGTATGCAATGGAGACCGTTTTTAAGGTGAAATTAAAATAAGGCTTTATTGCGCCTGTCCCTTTTAACACAGCAAAACATATGAAAACAACAAACGCCTGTCCCTGTTTAAGGGCTAACTTATTTCCCCAGTCCCTTTCTCCAGGGCTGGAGGGATACTCCCATTACCACCCTATTCCCCAAAGTCTCAAGAGATACCTTAAAGCAGGTGGCCCTTCATGTCAGTCTCTGGTAGGTTCCTGGGTCTCCTGTGTCCAGGAATATAAGTCTCTGGGTGTCTTGATCTCAGCACCCCTTTGTGCTCAAGACAGTCTGTGTGCAGGCTTCTCTGCTTTCCTGTGTCAGCTCAGGAAAATCCTCCTCCTGTGTCTCACATGACACTATTTCACAGAGCTTTGAGGGAGCTCTAATCAGCCAGGTGGAGTTGATTGCAGGTGTGCAATTAACCAGTGCACTGCTAGATTAGAGGCAAGATTCTTAACAGGGATAAGACCCTGTTACACACCTCCCCTGTTTGTGGGAAGCTCGGGCTTACCATGGCCGAAGCCCATCCTTCCACTCTCATTCTAGATATCTCTGTGACTTGAATGAGAGTGGATGGAGGAAGAGAACCCTCAGTCCCGCTGGGATTGGAGCCCTTTCTCCAGTTTATTCGTGTCTCCTCCTGAAGGTGCTTGAGATCAGCACTCCTCAGTCGCTTGAGGTGAACGTTTTCCAAGTAAAGTCTTTTTACCGAGTGCACGGGCATGAGTTTTCCCTTGCGTTGGGCGCTCCTCTTTTTGTAGGCAGATTGTATGGCGACAGTTGCAGAGCGTTTGAGAGTAACCCTTTGAGTTTTCCGCTCTTGCAGCTGTCCTTCTGCACTCTTTCCACTCCATGGTGTTGCCAGTTCAGATTCTTTGGGATTGAGTTGCAATTCCACCTCCAGAGAATGTCCCATCTTTTCAGCTTCATCCACTAAGGATTCTTCTGGTTTTGATTCTGCACGTATACCTTTCTGTTTTGCCTGTTGGCCAGCTGAAGGTTTTGCTAGTGCTTGCTTAGGTGGTTTAGACTTCGCAACCTTGTTTTTCAAATGAGCGGTGTTCCCAGCTCTCACTGTATCCTTTTTCCTTTGTTTTTTTGTGGCTGTGGGATACCGACGCTTGGCCAGGGTCAATACTTGTCCTTGTAGTACTGTCATCTTATCTGCGAGAGATCCCTGTTTTTTGAGTGCGTCTTGCAAGTCTGTTCTCAGGGAATTTATCTGCGCACTTTGCTTTCTCTGAGTTTGTATCAGTGTCTCCTTCATATTCTGGAGCTCTGTAATGTTTGTCGTCAAGGTTGCCGCTGCATCTGTTTTCTCCTTGGTGTACTGACTCAAGGTACAGACTCTGTCTCTCCAGCTCTTGCTCCAGTTTCTGGGCCTTCTCCCGCTCCGCTCTCTCTCATACAGAGTCACCTGGTATCGAAGCTCCGCCTCCAACGATGCTCTGGTGACATGCAGCGTGGCCTTTAGCTCCTCATACTGCTCTGTGGGGACACACAGGGTATTCAGACGTTCCAGCAGCGTTTTTACCTCTTTAGCAGCCTGCAGATTTTCTTCCTGCAGAGTTCGCTGCTTCTCCTCTGTATTCTGGAGGTGTGTATGCAGACCTTGTAGTTGGGTCTGCAGTCGGTGCTCTGCTTCAACCTTTTCACCTTCAGAAGTTTCTTTATTTTTTCCAAGTCGTGGAGCTTTTCATTCTTTCCCTTGACGTGGTCTGTCAACTCAGAATTTTCTTTTTTAATCTTACATTTTCTCTCTTTCCAGTCTCTGTAATATTCAGGGCCTCCTTGTAGTCCATCTTCCATTTTCGCACCTCTGCTTGGAGACCGACTGTCTCCTGGCGTGAGACTTCCATCTCTAGGTTGAGGGTCTGAAGCTCCTTCTGAGAGACTTTGAGATCTATATTAAGATTGACAATAGTTTTTTTTTAGAATTGTCCAGCTCCTCAGCGAGACTGTGAAGTTCCTTTTTGGAGACTTCCAGCTGCCGATCTCGTGGTGTGAGGCATCCAGTGCTGTGCGGAGATTATGAACCTCTTTCTGGGATATGTCCACCTATGTCCGGACACTGTTGACCTCCTGGTGTGAGGCATCCAGTGCTGTGCGGAGATTGTGACCTCATTTTGAGAGACTTCCACCTCTCTATGGCCCTTGCGAACTTCTTGCTGAAAGACTGTAATCTCCTTCAGTGCCTCCTCATATTTCTGCTTCAGATTAGCAATCAGTCTATCAGATTTGCTCTGTTTTTCATCCATGGCGGTAATAGTAATGTTTGCTATATCTAGATCTGTCCTTAGATCCTCCAAGTCGGTCCCGGATTCAGAATACAGTGTGAGAACAGTCTTCTGTAGCTCAGCATTATCTTCCCTCTCCAGTTTCAATTGTCCCCGGAGCAGATCACAGTCACGCCTGGCAATTTTCAGGCATCTTCAGGGCTGGTCAAGGGATCGTCACTCACTGGTTCCGGCTTTGCTTCCCTGGTATGGTTGGTTGAGGGTTTCTCACTACTAGCACCGGACAGACACTTCTTTGGGGTACATGATTTCTGCCTTGGCCCTCTGGATATTCGGTCATCCGCGGGACGAATTCTCCATTTTTTTCTAGGCTGCAGGGCATCTCGGACCCCCTTTTCCTCCACGGGATCTGCAGATGTGTCTGCTCTTTCCACGGTAAGTGAAGACCCTTTTTTCTTTTTCCGCCTTTTTGTTTTTGACGACTCCGTCCCATCAGGGATATTGGGGTCTCCGTCTTTATTTGAAATTTCAGCAGCTTCACTGTATCCGCCATGTTTTCCTTGCAGTTGCGTTAGGTGGCGTAAATATTCAGCGATATGCTGTTCCCGCTCTTCCTCCTGCCGGTCACATTCGTCATCATAGAGAGCGGTCTTTTCGGTTTGTACCGAGTTTAGGCACCCCCACCATTCTAGGGGTGTTCTGTGGGTGTGATTCGGTTCGGGTTCCCCGTAAGAGATGTCTTCCTCCTTATCGGACTGGAAGGGCCACTCTTCCGTGGGGTAGGGTTCATTACAGGAACGCCGCATCTTGTCCTCCATTTTGGGGTTATCAGGTGTATTTTTATTCCCGACCTCAGGAGGCGCTTTTGCAGCTGTTATCACTGTATTTGCTAGAACCCCAAATTGTGGTAGTCCTACAGGTGGGCACATTTTGCGTGTAGAGGTCGCATATCTCACAGGCATCTCTGTAGACTTTTTCTTCCCTTGGGTAAGTTTTACAATATTAGCAGTACTGTGCATGCATTCACTCTCATCGTCTGAATAAGGCCTGAAGGGACACTGCTCTGTGTGGTGGGGTTCTTTACACCAGGAACACATTTTCTTCCCCATTTTTGCAGAGTCTGTATTTGACTTCAGCTGGGCGGCCATTTTAAATTCCCAGAATCAGTACCTTGCGTCGGTCACCGTCTGTAAAAGTTTCCCTGCTTCAGCACAGTCTTGCATCAATTTTCACACTTTTCTGCATATACTCCATTCACAGCTGTTGGTCCTATGCGGTGTGGCAGCCTTTACTTCCAGAATCAGTACCGTTTGTGGGTCACTGTCTGTATTCACTGCTTCAGCACATTTTTTTTTTTTTAAGAAAACAATAAACAAAGCCTAGCTCCACTGGAGCGCTTACTCACTTCTTGAACCCTGACTACTGCTGGAAGGCAAAGCCCCTTTATCAACAACCATATTACACATTATTGTGATAGGCAAGTAAGGTTTACCTGCTTCAGCTGTCTCTCTCTCTCCTCTTGGGATTGGGGAAAAGAGTCCATCTGTGGTTTTGTGGCTTTCTTCAGTGCAGTGTAGATTTCCTGCCTGGATGTGTATTCCTTTAATTCTGGTCTCTGCTGCATGTGATTCTTTGCTTTGTTGCTCAGGCTGTTTGCAGGAACTATATGCAGGAGAATAAGCACAACATTTTTCACAGGCAGTACAGTTTTGCTGCCTGGATGTGTTTCTTTGGTTTTGTTGCTCAGACTGTTTGCAGGAACTATTCAGGGAAAAGCACAAACATTTTCACAGGCAGTCTCCGGGGCCCCTTTGAACTTCAAGGGCCACCTCTCATCCCAACTTCTGACACCATATGTAAGAGATGTGTGCAGAGGTATGCAATGGAGACCGTTTTTAAGGTGAAATTAAAATAAGGCTTTATTGCGCCTGTCCCCTTTTAACACAGCAAAACATATGAAAACAACCAACGCCTGTCCCTGTTTAACGGCTAACTTATTTCCCCAGTCCATTTCTCCAGGGCTGGAGGGATACTCCCATTACCACCCTATTTCCCAAAGTCTCAAGAGATACCTTAAAGCAGGTGGCCCTTTGTGTCAGTCTCTGGTAGGTTCCTGGGTCTCCTGTGTCCAGGAATATAAGTCTCTGGGTGTCTTGATCTCAGCACCCCTTTGTGCTCAAGACAGTCTGTGTGCAGGCTTCTCTGCTTTCCTGTGTCAGCTCAGGAAAATCCTCCTCCTGTGTCTCACATGACACTATTTCACAGAGCTCTGAGGGAGCTCTAATCAGCCAGGTGGAGTTGATTGCAGGTGTGCAATTAACCAGTGCACTGCTAGATTAGAGGCAAGATTCTTAACAGGGATAAGACCCTGTTACAGGGACACAGTGAGGAGGCCTGCATCTGATGGCCGGTCGTGGCCGGGTCCCGACTCTCCGCCAGTCCCCTGCAGCCACCGCCAGTCCCGACCATCCCCAAGGTATGTTTACTTTTATTTATATGTATCAGGGGGAGTCTTTTTATACAGTATGTATTGGGGGGAGTGGGTGTTGGTTTAGCTCATCTTGCCTATGTATATAATGGGCAGTATATTGGCCATTATATACATAGGAAAGACAGGGCTAACGCCAGCCTGAAGTAGGTGATAAATATTTGCGGTATTTCTGCCGTTCATCCCGTTAAGATAAATATCCGAACTTGATGTATGGCAGTTTTTTACTCCCCTTCTCTCCATTCGCTGGCCACACAAAACAATGTCCTTTCAGGAATGGCTATCCCGGCGTGGTCCCGCAAAAGGAACCGCATCCGAGATGTTTATGGTGTGGAAATTTGAATCATACCAAAGACTATCTCTTCAGGCTGGATGATGATGATGATTACGATGATAATGATGACTCCTGCTGCGGGGCCCCACGAAAAGGACAGTTTCTATTTTCAGCAGAAGCTCCAGAAATTTTTAACCCCGTGTGTTCAGGAAGGCGTGGGTCAGAAAAGACCAGAGAGGAGATACGGCCCAGAGCATTTAGCGCAATAGTCACAGGAATGACGACACTCCTAGGGATGACTAAGGCTACTGCAACCGCCATATACAGAGAGCCGAGCGAATCAGAGAAAACAAGTACTGACTGGAAACTTTACTGTGAGATGCCCCAGAAAGATGTGCAAAACTTCATCACAGAGTTAGATGTTTCTCAGCAAGAGGCTCGCGCGCTCAAAACAGAGCTGGAACTCTCATGCCATGAGGTCTACGCTCTCAGCACAGAGGTCTGTGAATTGAAGGATGCAGAGAAGAGAACCTGATTGTTTCGAGACGGTAAAAAGAGAGAAAATTTCAGACTTGACTGACCAGGTCAGTAAAAGTGATAAGCTTCACCAAGCAGGAAAAGTGGAGAAGCAATTGATTCAGGAAAAGTTAGAAGTGCAGGAATTACTGCAGAATGCAGAGAGGGTGCAACCTGTCTCCGTGGAGCAGCACACACAAGCAGTGCACCTAAGGCAGAGCCAGCTGCAAGAGCTACAGTATGTGCAAGTCTGGAAGCGGCCAAGGAGAAGCTGCAGAGGATCAAAAAGGCTCCATGCTGTACCCGGAATAACGCGTTTCGGAAGTGTTCTATACTTTTCTTGCCTGAGAGGCTTGTACTATTGATTGTACTGCCAAGTTCCATGTAATGTGCTGGTGGAATTTTGCGGTACTAGCAACACTATGTTACGTACTGCCAGGGTCTATTGGAAATGCCATCTCCACCTTTTTCAAGCATTTGCCTGTTAGAATTACGTTTAGCCTGCACATTCTCATCATGCAGATATCCAGCCCACATCGCCTGATAATCCCTATCAGCTGCACCAAGACTGCTTATAAGCTCCAAAGAATGTATGAATCTGTCCTGCGCTTCAGTGTGCAGTGTGGCAGTCTGAAATCGTGTCAGACACTGAGACAGCGCATGAGGGAGCTCCGCTTGGCCACAGAATTGACCGGTGCAGGGGGCTGTTGTTAACTTACCTCACCTGCATCTCCGGTCTGGGCCTGCTCACCTCGGCTGCTTCTGCGTGCCACCGTCTGGAAGGGTACTGGAAACAATGGAGGATTCGGGCGCAACTGCGCATGTCTGATCAGAGAGGCTGCTGGGATCTTCAAAAAACTTTATTGATGGAACACACAAGGGCTAGCACCGCATTCTCCCCCTCAACGCGTTTCACCCTTAGGAATAGGGCTTCGTCTTGGAGTGGGGAGAAGCGGAAGCTGCCTGTTTAAATACAGAAAAGCCCGCGAAAACGGGGACATTTAAATTGCAAATTAAAAACATTAACCCCTCCAGTGCTTGTACCTGTTTATATAGATAGTCAATACAGTAATCAATGCTAAACATTTAATTCATAGTTATGACAATGTAATTGCAGTATTAGTTAAGAATATACTGTTTGTATTCAGGTCAATCATTGGGGATATATGAATGAATAATTAAAAGGTTGCTGCAAACACTGCTAGTGCATAGTTGAGTCCCATAGATAACAAGAACAGTTTATATCTTATCATTATGTTTGTGTATTGGATTATACTCAAACAAATCTAATACATTATTGATACTAGATTAAACTGTAAACTATATTTAAGCTGATTAAACATCATTTGCTGGGCTCTCAGCCAATGCATGAATACAACAAGAGGAGATATGGTGAAAGAGGGGGGGGGGGAAGGGGGGGAGAGAGGGAGGAGGGGGGAGGGGGGAGGGGGAAGGGAGGGAAAGGGGGAGGGGGGGGAGGGGGAAATGGGAAAGGGGGGAGGGTCATAGAGGAGGGAAAATGATCATAGAGAGCAGCATATTAAACTGTATGCCTTCACCCTAAGGGCATTGTATCTTGACAGTTTATTTAGAAAGTTAAAAAACTTCAAGAAAGAAAACTTAAAGAAAACAGCGTAAATCCCAATCAATGTTGAGTCCGTTGGGCTGTAGAGAATTAAGTGTATGTATCCAGTGTGCCTCTCTCTGATGTAAAATCCTTAATCTATCCCCTCCTCGGGGTGGTAACACAATGTGTTCGATGGCACAACATCTGAAATTCTCCACAGTACCCAACGGACACACATTGAAATGCAATGGTACCGGGTGTGTAGTATCATGTTTTTTTGATTAGTCTAAGGTGTTCCATTATGCGGATTTTTAGGACTCTACTAGTTAGTCCTACATATTGTTTATTGCACCCGCATTTTAACAAATAAATCACAAAACTGGTCTGGCATGTTATAAAAGTTTTGATGGGAAATGTACGTGTTTCATCGTGGTTCGAGAAATGCTTGGTCTTAATCATATTAGGACATATTTTGCAGTGCCCACATTTGAACGAACCAGTGAGTCTAGGAAACATAGACATATTAGTTCTATTAAGGTTGGTTGGCTTTAACATACTGGGCGAAAGAAGGTTCCCTAATGTGGCAGCCTTTCTAAACACTATTTTGGGACCCATACTAACCAATTTGCCCAAAAGAGGGTCTAAAGATAGGGTGGTCCAGTGCTTGTGTATGATGGCTTTAATACAATTGGCCTGCTCACTATAATTGGTTATAAAGAAAGGGGTTCCCGTATCCTCCGCCCGTGTACCTTGTGGTTGTTGGCGAACATTCATATTTATGAGTTGTTCTCTATCGGTGTCTAAGGCACTTTGATATGCCAGATCTAGGTCCATAGCATTGTACCCCCTTGACAGGAATCTCTCCCTCATCTCGCCCGCCCTCTGTTCAAAAGATCCCAAAGTGGAGCAGTTCCTGCGTAACCGCAGGAACTGTCCCTTCGGAATACCTCTGACCAGAGGGCGTGCGTGACAGCTTTTAGCGTGAAGCAGTGAGTTTCTGGCATTTTCTTTTCTGTAAATGTCAGACTGGATTTTGTTCTCCAAATCGACATATAAATTCAGATCCAAAAATTTAATTTGGAATTTGTCATATGTATGAGTAAACCTCAAATTCAATATATTATCCGCCAGATACTCAAAAAACTTCAAAAGCTCTTCCTCCCCACCACTCCAGATCAAAATGAGATCATCAATATAGCGCTTGTAAAACGCTATATGATGTCTGAATGGGTTTGAATCTCCAAACACGTGGGACATCTCCCACCAACCCATGAATAGGTTGGCGTAGGAAGGGGCAAAAGACGTCCCCATAGCTGTCCCACGTGTTTGGAGATAAAACTGGTGATCAAAAAGAAAGACATTGTGCGTGAGTGAAAATTTGATACTATCTAAAAGAAAAGCTATATGTGCTGGGGACAGAGTGGAGTGGTTGTGCAGAAAAAATTCTGTGGCAGTGAGACCATGTTCGTGTTTGATAATGTTGTATAGGGAAGTTACATCTAGGGTGACCCAGATGTAATGTGTGTGCCAGCTGATGGGAGTGAGTAATGATAAGATGTGTTTGGTGTCTATAATGTGAGAAGGTAACGAGTGAACAAGTGGCTGTAAAAAGTGATCTATATATTGTGAAAGGTGTTCACCCAGTGAGCCTATACTAGAAATAATGGGTCTACCCGGGGGTGCAATCAGTGTCTTGTGAATTTTGGGTAGGTGATGAAAAATAGGGGTGATGGGATCTGGAGTGGTGAGGAAGTCCCGCTCATTTGGTGAGAGGATGTGTAACATCTCACCTTCATCCATGAGGTCCAAGAACTCTCTGCTGAATTGGATGGTGGGGTCCCTGCCAAGGGTACGGTAGGTATCGGGGTCGCTCAGTTGTCGCTGTGCCTCTGCTACATAATAATCTCTGTCCAGCACCACAGTTGCGCCACCTTTGTCCGCCTTTCTCACTAGAATAGAATCGTTATTAGTTAATGTTTTTAAAGCTGTTCTTTGTTCCCCCGTTAGATTATCTTGTTGAAGTCCCCTGGTTCCTATACCTTTGGCTAGGAGCAATAGATCTCTTTCTATGGCTTTCTGAAAGATATCGATGTACTGCCCCCTCATAAATGAGGGGTAGAACAGGGATCTCTTTTTAAACCCAGAATTGATACTGCCCAGAAATTCTACCGGGTCATCAAGTGTATTATTCTCATTGAAGAGATCCATAAGATCCTGCTCCCTGCACTGGTCTTCAAAACCTAGGGGAATTGAAACAGGGTTAATGTCAAATATGGGTAACACTGTATTGGGATTTTGATTCCTGGAAAAAAAAGAAGCGTTTCAATGTTAATTTGCGTGTAAATTTGAATACGTCTACCATTGTAGAAAACAAGTTAAATTTGGTACTTGGTGCAAAAGAAAGTCCAAGGTACAACATGGATAGTTCTGATTGTGTCAGTTTATGTTTAGAGATGTTTATAACATTACTGTTCTCCATTGTTAAGTTTTTAGCCTCTTGGATGGCATCCCAATGTGGGTTCTTTCTCCTGCCTCTTCTCGTCCTTCCCCGTTTTTTGAGGACTTCTGTGTGGCTGGTCTGTTGGCATATATCATCTCACTTGTTCCTGCCATCTCGTCCCCTGACGAGGGGTTGAAGTCACTCTCGGAGAATGAGAAGGATACAGCATGTGAAGAAGAACCATTAGCTTTGTTTCCCTTAAGGATTGATTTACCCCCTCCTTCTTTATTGGATTTCTTGTATTTGGGCTTGCCTTTGGTTCTAGATGGTAATTTCTGCCACATGTAAATCTGGTGCAAATCATAGTCCGCCTTGTCACGCTCAAATTTTGACTGTTTATTGAGCATAATGGTTTTCTCTTGTTTATTAAGTTTGCTAGCTGTTTTATTGTCTAGCTCCTTGAAATTATCCATTATTGAAAAGGCTTTCATTTTTCCTTGTAATTCCAAAATTTGTTTGGAAACTATTTTGTATTCTTGGGATTTTTGTCTAATAATCAGGTCCATTAATTTAAATGAACAGTCCTCAAGAATTATGCACCATTGTTGTTCAAATTCTACATTGGTAAAACCAAAGGAAGGGGTTTTGGTATGACGTAAGCCTCTGGGAATACGTTTTACACGTATATAATTTTCCATGGTCGTTATTTCCCACCAAATTCTTTGTCTTAGGAGTAAGCATTTCTCCAATTTAATGAAATGTAACTTGAGGTCCGCTGTGTCCTCACATAAAAATTCAGGGGTGTTGCTAAAAATAGCCTCTGCTCTATAAGTGCGATTGGCAGTGTTGCAGCAACTAAATAAAACCTCTGTATCGAGTACAGGTGCAGTGTCCATGCTGGTGCTGCCCTTTGGATGTGTGTGTATAGAATCCATGTGTTTCTAACACTGGATGACTTCCAAATGTTGCTGTCGCAATTTCAAGGAAGATAAGAGAATCCCAGGATTAGCTGATAGCCGCAAAGCTAAACACGAGCTGCTGACAGAAAGTAGTGCAAAGAATGTGTGAATCTGTCCTGCGCTTCAGTGTGCAGTGTGGCAGTCTGAAATCGTGTCAGACACTGAGACAGCGCATGAGGGAGCTCCGCTTGGCCACAGAATTGACCGGTGCAGGGGGCTGTTGTTAACTTACCTCACCTGCATCTCCGGTCTGGGGCCTGCTCACCTCGGCTGCTTCTGCGTGCCACCGTCTGGAAGGGTACTGGAAACAATGGAGGATTCGGGCGCAACTGCGCATGTCTGATTCAGAGAGGCTGCTGGGATCTTCAAAAAACTTTATTGATGGAACACACAAGGGCTAGCACCGCATTCTCCCCCTCAACGCGTTTCACCCTTAGGAATAGGGCTTCGTCTTGGAGTGGGGAGAAGCGGAAGCTGCCTGTTTAAATACAGAAAAGCCCGCGAAAACGGGGACATTTAAATTGCAAATTAAAAACATTAACCCCTCCAGCGCTTGTACCTGTTTATATAGATAGTCAATACAGTAATCAATGCTAAACATTTAATTCATAGTTATGACAATGTAATTGCAGTATTAGTTAAGAATATACTGTTTGTATTCAGGTCAATCATTGGGGATATATGAATGAATAATTAAAAGGTTGCTGCAAACACTGCTAGTGCATAGTTGAGTCCCATAGATAACAAGAACAGTTTATATCTTATCATTATGTTTGTGTATTGGATTATACTCAAACAAATCTAATACATTATTGATACTAGATTAAACTGTAAACTATATTTAAGCTGATTAAACATCATTTGCTGGGCTCTCAGCCAATGCATGAATACAACAAGAGGAGATATGGTGAAAGAGGGGGGGGGGGGGGGGGGGGGGAGAGAGGGGGAGAGAGGGAGGAGGGCCAGTATGTTAAAGCCAACCAACCTTAATAGAACTAATATGTCTATGTTTCCTAGACTCACTGGTTCGTTCAAATGTGGGCACTGCAAAATATGTCCTAATATGATTAAGACCAAACATTTCTCGAACCACGATGAAACACGTACATTTCCCATCAAAACTTTTATAACATGCCAGACCAGTTTTGTGATTTATTTGTTAAAATGCGGGTGCAATAAACAATATGTAGGACTAACTAGTAGAGTCCTAAAAATCCGCATAATGGAACACCTTAGACTAATCAAAAAACATGATACTACACACCCGGTACCATTGCATTTCAATGTGTGTCCGTTGGGTACTGTGGAGAATTTCAGATGTTGTGCCATCGAACACATTGTGTTACCACCCCGAGGAGGGGATAGATTAAGGATTTTACATCAGAGAGAGGCACACTGGATACATACACTTAATTCTCTACAGCCCAACGGACTCAACATTGATTGGGATTTACGCTGTTTTCTTTAAGTTTTCTTTCTTGAAGTTTTTTAACTTTCTAAATAAACTGTCAAGATACAATGCCCTTAGGGTGAAGGCATACAGTTTAATATGCTGCTCTCTATGATCATTTTCCCCTCCTCTATGACCCCTCCCCCCCTTTTCCCTCCCCCCCCTTCCCCCCCCCCCCGCCCCCCTCTTTCACCATATCTCCTCTTGTTGTATTCATGCATTGGCTGAGAGCCCAGCAAATGATGTTTAATCAGCTTAAATATAGTTTACAGTTTAATCTAGTATCAATAATGTATTAGATTTGTTTGAGTATAATCCAATACACAAACATAATGATAAGATATAAACTGTTCTTGTTATCTATGGGACTCAACTATGCACTAGCAGTGTTTGCAGCAACCTTTTAATTATTCATTCATATATCCCCAATGATTGACCTGAATACAAACAGTATATTCTTAACTAATACTGCAATTACATTGTCATAACTATGAATTAAATGTTTAGCATTGATTACTGTATTGACTATCTATATAAACAGGTACAAGCGCTGGAGGGGTTAATGTTTTTAATTTGCAATTTAAATGTCCCCGTTTTCGCGGGCTTTTCTGTATTTAAACAGGCAGCTTCCGCTTCTCCCCACTCCAAGACGAAGCCCTATTCCTAAGGGTGAAACGCGTTGAGGGGGAGAATGCGGTGCTAGCCCTTGTGTGTTCCATCAATAAAGTTTTTTGAAGATCCCAGCAGCCTCTCTGAATCAGACATGCGCAGTTGCGCCCGAATCCTCCATTGTTTCCTGCTTATAAGCTCCACTCCACGCTATCACCTGAACCTGACGAAGGAAGAACACTTCTGAAACGCGTTGTTCCGGGTACAGCGTGGAGCCTTTTTGATCCTCTGCAGCTTCCATAGTTTGTGCAATCAACTGGGACCCAGCCCTGCTATCCGGACGCGGAGAGAGGGACTCACTGCGACCTGGATAGTTTACTCAGCCACTGAGCCAATCTTTATTATTTTTATGTAAGTAACGGCTTTTATTATTTCTTGTTAATAAATCACACATTTTAATCAATTTGCACTGCCTTGGCTATCCTCCTCCCTTGGGTTTTTGCTGCGAGGCACCGCCAGTTATTGGACTGAAGACACAGACATACACCACACGGAGGAAAAGCCTGAGACAAGATTTGCCTGTGTTTTTTTCACCCACACATGCCCGTGTGAGTGTTGATTATCTCACTTTATTATTGTCACCACCACTTTGCTCCTTTTTCCCCCCCCCCCCCTACCCCATCACTCTACCAGCCTCAGTTTACTCACGTTGGGCTTTTGTACTTTCTCCCTGCCTACTGTCTCATTATGAGCATGTTGCAGCTGATTAGAGCCATCTTATGACAGCAAGGAGTATCAGGATTTGCACTAAAGACAACACTGAGGGATTCTTACTCACACAAGCCCGTGTGAGTACACTATTAAATATATATATATATTTGTCTCATTATCCCTGTTGCTAAACCACATCATATTGCTGATTGCGGACCATTTATGTCCTTTCCTGTTTACGGGTATATTTCACCGAGTACACCCCACCAGATGACCATATCCAGTGACTGAAAGAACCTCAGATTAAAGACAATGCTGAGGGATTTCACTCACACATAAAAGGAAAGGGATCCTCTGGCGCGTGATTCCACTTGTGACTCCAGGACACATGCAATTGTAGGAAAAAAGAAGGAACCACAATCAGGGGTGGTTAAAAGACAGTGAATCATGTACGGTTAATCTTAATAGGAAATACACTCATATTAATCAGTAATTCTCCAGTAGGATAAGAGAGACTTCTTGATGGTACCTCAAATTGGGGGAAAAAAGGGGAAATATAGTGTAACACCGTTTTATTAACAAATAAGTAAAAAAAGAGATTGTGATTTTTCAAACAGCCAACAATTTATGGCAATGAGAAGGAGTGCATCCAGACTCCACAAGCTGTCCTCAAGAGTCCCTGGCTGTCGGTGTGGGTTCTGCTCCAGCAATCAAGATGGTTTCCTGCAAAGATATGTCAGCAACGGGGGGGTCTTCTGGTACTTGTGTACAGACCAGGTTTCTCCCTATTGCTGTCCTCCTTGCCGCAGCTCCCGCTTACACTTCTTGCGCATGCGCATCCGTCGCAGTGCTGCCTCCAAGCCAGATGAAACTCAAACTTCTCAATACGGTGGCCTGTGATGCCCAAAGTTTGTCAGAAGTGTTTCGCCCACAGTTTCTTCAGTGACAATAATCCATATGGGATATCCTTCAAGCTTCTAATTGCGTAATTAATTTAAAATCCACATCCAAACTCATTTCTAATATCCTTCTATGTCTTGATTGTAATGACTAACATCTCTCACTATATCCTAACTAAAATAAAGTTTATTTTAAAATAATACATTATATACTTTATTGAAATCCACATATTTGGCTGTATTCATCTATTATGTATCAGGGGAGGAGAACACCTTCCTTTGAAAATTGTTTATTTATGTGGTATTATTTAAAAGAATTTGCTTCAAATAAAAGCAGTTAATTCCATCTCCAGATTTAACCCCTTAGGTGCTAGAGTTTGAAGGGTGAAAATCCAAAAGGATTCTCTTTTGGATATTTTTTGAATAAAATCACCCCCCCCCCCCTCCAATCTGCCTTCACTTGCTCAATACCCCAAAATTTTCAACATGCTGGGTCCTTATTGTGTACGTTCTTATAGTGATTAGATACACTGTGTGTTTCTAAACCATTAGTAATATTCCTAATGTGTTCGCCTATACGAGTTTTTAATTTCCAAATTGTTCTCCCTACATATTGGAGATTACATCCACATTTTAGAACATAGACCAGCGGTGCGCAAACTGGGGGGCGCGCCAAATTATTTAGGGAGGGCGCAGCCTGTGCGGCGAAACCTGGGGGCAGAGCAGAGCAGAGCACGGGCGGGCAGAAGCTCAGTGCTGCTGCTGCTATTTCCCTGTGCTTGCAGAGGGGGCGGTGCGTCTCTCTGCACACAGACACAAGCCCTCCTCTTCCTGTCTTTACTCCTCCAGTGTTCAGCAGTGTGGGGAACCGAGCATGCAGTAGTGTGTGTATAGTGATGTGTGTGTGTGTGTGTATAGTGATGTGTGTGTGTATAGTGATGTGTGTGTGTGTATAGTGATGTGTGTGTGTGTGTGTGTGTATAGTGATGTGTGTGTGTGTGTGTGTGTGTATAGTGATGTGTGTGTGTGTGTGTGTGTGTGTGTGTGTGTGTGTGTGTGTATAGTGATGTGTGTGTGTGTGTGTGTGGGTGTGTGTATAGTGAGGTGTGTGTATAGTGAGGTGTGTTTGTGTATATATGTATAGTAATGTGTGTGTGTATATGTATGTATAGTGATGTGTGTGTGTGTGTATATATATATGTGTTTTGTGATTGAATGTGTGGTGTGATTGTGTGTGTGATGAGTGTGTGTGTGGTGTGGGGGGTGTTGTTTGTGTTGTGATCGAGTGTGTTGTGATTGTGTGTGTGGGGGGTGTTGTGATTGTGTGCGTGTGGTGTGTCTGTGTTGTGATAGTGTGTGTGTATGGGTGTTGTGATTGAATGCAGCGGTGCACAAACTGGAGGGTGTACGTTCTCCCAAGCTTGGCACTTGGGGAGACAAACAAAATTGACATTGAAGCATGCTCAGCAGCAGTCAATGCGCACACCCCCACACCCCCACACACAGCCACACACAAACACAGAAATAGCCCTGATCCATGCCCCCCCACTCGTGCTTGCAAAATTATGCAGGACACCCTGTGCTCATGCTTGGAGAGTTGGTGATGTCACCACTCTCGGCGGCAGCGTGGACGCAGCCTAATTTTGCAAGCGCGAGCTGTTGAAATAAGTATTTAGACATATTTGTATTTACATTGTATATCGTTTAATAAAGGGGGGGGGGGTTCATGTGATTTTGATTACGTCAGGCAGGGGGGGCCCGAGAAATTAAATGGATGAAAAGGGGGGCTCGGCATAAAAAGTTTGCTCACCCCTGACATAGACTATCCCTTTGCTGTTGCACGTAACATGTGATTTAATTGGATAGTCAATCAATGAGACAGAACATTTTAAATGAAACTGCCTTCGTGCCTAGCTGTGTGTTATTTCTGCAGGCTTTACAATTGAGGCATTTTGTGAAGCCTTTAGAAAGTTTGTCCAGCCAGCATTGTTTCTGTTGTATGGGGAGATAACTTGGCACCAATTTTTGTTTTAAATTAGGTGCCTTGGAGAAGACTACATCTGTTTTTTCCCCTATATTTCTTTTAGCCACTGGTCTTGTTTTAAAATGTGCCAATGTTTCCTTAAAATTCCCCTGATTTGGTTTGATTGGGTGCTATATGTTGTTATAAATGGAACAACATCTTTCCCAATCGGGTTCTGTTTTTTTTTATTATATGCCAGCATATCTGATATTTTAAGTTCATCTACTTTCTTGATTGCTGTTTCTATAGTTGTTACTTTATAATCTTTCTCAAGGAATCTGTCTTTCATGAACGCAATCTGTTTGTCATAGTCCTCCTGTTTCGTACAGTTACGTTTCAAACGTCTAAATTCCCCGTAGGGTACGTGCTCCAACCAATTCTTCCTATGGCAGCTATCTGCCTTAATAAAATTGTTGCAATTTACTGTTTTAAAATGTGTTCTGGTATTAATATGGCCTGATTCTATAAAAGTCTCTAAGTCTAAAAATTCTACTCTTGATGTACTAATGCTGTGTGAATTTCAAATTTAAAATTATTCTGATTAATAACGTTAAAAAAGTCCTGTAATGACGTTTGGTCCCTGTGACGATAGCCTACACAGGTCTATTAATATTACACAAAAATAACTGGGTTTGAACTGAACGAGGCTTAAGATATAATAAAGTGATTTTATTCCTTAGGATAGGTGAACACACAAAATAATGCAGTAACAAGACAAGAAGTACACTTACTTAGGGGTTGGGGAATGAGAAGTAGTATGATGTAGCATTTCTCTCAGCAATCAGGTAATCATTCAGATGATATCAGGAAACCATGTCAGCAAACGGAGACAAAGGATATAGGGTGGACAGCCAGTTTATAAACCTTTTGTCCCTCCATCCTTAACATTAAGTACCTGTGATTGGTTTTCAATTACCTCCAGCCAACCTTTAACATGGGAACACATTTTAACACATGCCCCCCTACTAGCTGGCACAGGCGCAGTAGAACTCTGGGGTCTCATTTCTGTAGCCCCACATATGCAAATGGAATGCCAGCCAGTCTGCCCATTTGGAGTTCTGGCAGGAAAACCTTTGTTGGAAGGTGTTAAATGGAACACTTAAAAACTGCTCTGGTTTGAGCATTCTCCGCCCACAGGTAAACAGTGGGGGTGACAAAACCCTTTGAACAATACTTAAGCCCTAGACATTTGGTCGCCTCTAGGGCCATCTGCTATCCTGGTATGCAAGAGAATTTCCTCTGGGTCTTTTCCATACCTTGGGACACAGTATCAAACATAAAACATAAACGTATTAAAATATCCGGTTCCGTTGGGTCTAGCAGGTCCAAGCTTCCCAGTTCTCATTGCTGGAACTGGGACATCATATGGTCCAAAAAGCGACTTGCTACGACCTACGGAACCGGAGATACACAAATGCACATGAAATCATTTTTCATTTTTTTTTTTCCAAAATTTTTTATTAGGCATTTAGATAATTCACAGTATGCATGAAACAAACGATAATACAGCCTAATACAGATTTTCTCCTTTTGTTGGTTAGAGAAACCGGAAATAAAAGAGGAAAGCTCACCGCTCCCCTGACCCTCCAGGGGCTATGTGGGGAGCGCGAGTATGGAAACAGAGAGTAAGAGTGGGAATAGGAAGGGGAGGGTGGGTGGGGGGGGGGATACCCATTGCTTCCCGTGTCCTCAGTCTATTTTCATTGGTGCCACTGACATGGTTATCATTTTTCATTTTAATACAAAAATCTCCGCTAAAAAGAAATCTCAGCTTTTCACTAAATCCCCATGGAAAACAACGGGCAGCTCCGCCATAGACTTTCAATGGTAAATCGCCGCCATTGAAGTCAATGGGGCTTTTTCGCCATTGAAGTCTATGGAAAAAGTCCCGAACTTTCAAGGGGGTCCATACTCCGTCGGGTTGGTCCAGGAGGGTCAAGGATGGTTCTGCAGTGATGCCGGAGCAGTGACTACAGATACCCCAAACCTTGATCTGCTGGGCCCTCCGGAACCGGAGATATGGAGTACTAAATTTCAGCTTTTTCCACTTAGTCGTTTTTCTGAGCCGTTTCTGCCGCCGCCGGCAAAGCCTATGGTGCGACCCGCTCTATCTGGTTCGACCCTTATCGGGGGTCCAGGATTCGGGGACCCGGTTGTGGTCGAGTGGGGGGAAGCCTAGTAACTAGGGGCAAAAAGAATTTTATTTCTAGGTGCTCTAGAACTGTTTATTCCCACGCTAATTGTCGTTGTACTTGACCCAAGTGATTTTAACTCTTTTAAAGGACATTGTATCCGCTTTGCGGTTTGCAGTCTGGAAGGCAGGCAACTTGTTCTTCGAAAGTTACCTCGAGGAATCTCCATTGAAGTCAATGGGCCCATTGACTTTCAATGGGAAACCGCCGCTCTCCCTCTCGGACGCCACCTGCTGGTCTTTACAGGAAACAGGACTAAAACAGCACAATTCTCTATTGAAATGCATTGAGCCCTAATGGCGGCCAATGGGGACCTGCAAAATGGTGCCTGAAAAGGCGGGAAAACTACACAAAGAGCTATAATCATTAAAGAACTATTAACCCTTGTGCTCCCGGATGGATTCTAGTGTGTGTGATGCCGACATTGATTAAACCAGACATTACAGGGGAACAGGGGAAAATACATTTACATGGTATAACAAGGGTTAAATCACAGTTCTGGACCTCAGCCCAGTTAACCCCTTGTCTCCCTGGTGAGGTCAGGGGATGGCCAAATGGGGTGCAACACCTTTAATACCAGGCCACACCCTTTCTCCCTCTACAGTCCCCTCTCCAGATAATAATAATAATATCGTCAATATAGCGACGGTACAGCACCAGGTTTGCTCCCCATCTCTGATTGGACCAGATGACTTGATCTTCCTACCAACCAAGAAAAAGATTCGCATAGCTGGGGGCAAACCTGGTTCCCATCGCGGTTCCCCTAGTCTGGAGATAAAAGTCCCCCCCCCAAACCAGAATACGTTATGATTCAAGATAAACTTAATCCCGTCTACTACAAAATCCAGCTGTGTCGGGGCTATTGTTTCATATTTCTTTAGACTGTATAATATGGCATCACAACCTTGTACATGATCTATACAAGTGTATAGTGATGTTATGTCACAGGTAGCTAGCATTAAATCTGATTGCCAGACAACTCGTTCTAATAGCTGTATTATTTGGGTCGTATCCCTTAGGCCGAGTCCATAGAAGGACAGGCCGTGCTAATCCGTGCGGATGCTCCGCGCTGAGCCCCTGCATCGTCAATGAGAATGCCTTGAGAGGGGGCTCACGAGAGCGTCTGCAGGCGTGCGGAGGCGCTGGATTTTTCAGCCGACAGCCAAGCTGTTTTTCCGCACGCTGTCGGCTGAAAACATTCAATCAGCGCGGAGCAGCGTCAACATCACGGCGCTGTGACGCCGGCACCGTTGATGTCGGTGTGTCGCGGGCGATTGGACCAGCGATGTCATTGCCCCGCCTCCCTTATTCTCCCCCTGCCTCAGATCGCGCCCGCTGGCTCGCCTACATGGGCATGAAATCGTGCAGATTTCAGCAGGCGAGCCTCAGCGCGGCTCCGAACTCCTTACCCCTCTATGGCCCCAGCCTTAGATGTGACGGTAATTTCTTTACTGATGGCTGCAGTATTGTATCTATATAGGCGGATAGATTTTGTGTCAATGATCCTATTCCCGATATTATTGGCCTGCCGGGAGGTTTAAACTAACGACTTGTGTAGTTTAGGAAGATAGTAAAAGACCGGCATCTTCGGGTTATCTGTTTTGATAAAATCATATTCTTTCTTTAAGAGAATGCCCCTCTGTAGACCTTCATCCAAAAGGGACATCATTTCCTTTGTGAATATTATACTGGGATTATTCTTCTGTTTTCTATATGTAGTTCTGTCTCCCAGCAACCTCTCTGCCTCTTCTATATAGTCTACTATATCTAAAACAACCACCCCTCCCCCTTATCTGTGGGCTTGATTATGTAACGGGTATTCCCCCACCCAATCGCAGATGTACTGTAGTGTGAGTGCGGAGAACCTACAGTTACCGAGTGTGGTGCTTTACCTGTTAGGCTCACAGGAGGGCTGAGCTTCCGCCACGGGGAACCTGGGGCAAGTATATTGTCAGTAACCCTGTACTCGGTGCAGCGCCTCCACCTGCGATGGTTCCCAGCAGAGCGGGAATTGTTCCTCGCAGAACACATACAAATACTCAGCACAACGTATGTGTAATAACCAATACCTTTACTTGTGAGCATAAGACACATATAATATCAACAGAATAACAGGTGTCCCTCTCTAGAGGAGACACTGACTACTGCGTCTCGCAGGACGCTCCCACCTACACCAGGTGATCCCACCCCGTGTCCAATAATCCCCACACAATGTCCCGCACTCTTACAGAGAGAGGATATGTGTGACTGTGCAGTCACTAG
This sequence comes from Ascaphus truei, assembly GCF_040206685.1. Lineage (NCBI taxonomy): Eukaryota > Metazoa > Chordata > Amphibia > Anura > Ascaphidae > Ascaphus > Ascaphus truei. The sequence goes on along the minus strand of NC_134497.1, from coordinate 34,686,629 downwards.
TGAAGCTAATAGGATCGTTGGTGCACTTGTTGATAAGGGGTTACCTGCCGAGCACTCCAGTGCTCGGGCCTGCAACTGGCTTTACAAAGGATCCAATGACGGAAGAACACCGGAACCACCATCCAGGACGATCCCATGCAGAAAGCCTCTGCAGCGGCAGCGGAGGCCTGCGGCCAACCTTCTGAACGGATGCGCAGCATCTGCCGAGTCACTAACTGACTCTGTGAACTAAAGTGATGCTTGCTGCTACTATAGGCCATCCCTACAGCACAGCAACCTTAAATGTCTCCAGGGGAAAACTCCTAGGGGCATATGGGGTAGCCTGTCCTATGCAGGTGGGTCACTGACCCCCTGCACCCATGCTACCTCTCCCCGTCACCACCCGGGTCCCCTCTGACTAACTTCTACCTAGCACTTCCAACCCCTGCAGCAACGCACTGCAACCTTACACGATGCTCTCTTGTCAGCCCTCACAGCACTGACAGCTGCGACCTGACAAGAATGCACACACACACAAACCTAAGGGCAGAGTCCCTAACCTAGGGGCCGTCCCTTATCACTTACCCACTAACCTGGTGGGGAGTTGGGGCCTGTCTGGGACCTGGGGGAACCTTACCTGGTGTATGAGCCACTTGCTCTCTACACCCTTCCTTCCCCTTCTTGCTCCCAGCTCCAACTGCCGTTCTCAGCGCGCGAAATGTATCTTTTCCTCTCTGTGCAGGGAGATACTCCAGCCCTATTGGCTCCCTGGCGTCACGTGGGGCGCTGCGGAGGCTCATGGGACTTGTAGTCCCTTCCAAGAGCCTTCCCTGGTAGGCTAGGGTTCGAGCGCTCCTTTCTGCACATGCGCAACTCTTCCGGGCCGCCTGCAACTCCCTAGCCTCTTCCCTACTCTGACCCGCGCATGCGCGATCGTGCCGCATGCGTGCGCACCCGCAATGGCGGCCCCCGCTAACCGGGTACGCCGCCGAGCCTCCTACAGCTCGGCTCACTCCCTGCACCGGCCCCCACCTTTGGGAACAGCCGGCGGGTCCGTCGCTGCCTCTGGCGGCACCCGCGACCGTGCTGGCCCAAAGGAGGGGGGTCTCTTGGAGCCAGAGGGCACCAAGGCTACACTTACCACATCTTTTTTTTCAGATAGATGATCTAAGACTTCTCTTTCTTTTTTCGTTAGGTTTAGTCTCTTATTACTCTTATCTTCTATCAATTTTAAATCCTCCTCAATTAGTTTCTGGAATGTTTCCAAGTATGGACCCTTACAATAGCTTGGATAAAATTTTGAGGGTTTCTTCAATGTCGTGTGTATAAACTGCTCATTTGTGTTGCCTGTATTTACTGTGGCTGTTTCTCTTTGATCCTGCTTGGTTTTTGCAAAGTATCTCTTCAGAGTCAGTCACCTCACATATTTCTGGGCATCAATAAAGACCTGAAACGATGATGTTCTGTTAGAGGGGGCAACATTTAGACCTCTACTTAGAAGTGTTTCTTCTTCCTTCAATTTATATTTACTCAAATTAAAAACTCCTATTGTTTCCCTTATTTTATTTATCTTCTCTGATCCCTTCTTCCCCCCTCTGCACCCTCTCTTCTTTCCCCGTTTCTCCCCTCTCTGGAGGTTATGGCTGAATTCGCCCTCAACATTCTTGGATTATAGCCTCCCTGATCTCTGTCTCTCTCCCCATCTCTCCTCTGTCCTAAAAAAGGAAATTCATGATTTTGGTAATGATTTTCCTTTCTCCAAGGGGATCTGCGTCCTTCATATTTATCTCTCCTATTACTGAAATCCCTTCTTTCTAATTAATTCTCCCTAAAATAATATTCCCTTTTATTTGGTTCTCTAAAGTGGAATTCCCTCGCTCTATCCTTTTTGGATTTTCACCCTTCAAACTCTAGCACCTAATGGGTTAAATCTGGAGAAGCAAATTCTTTTAAATAACACCACATAAATAAACCATGTTCAAAGGAAGGTGTTCTCCTCCCCTGATACATAATAGATGAATACAGCCAAATATGTGGATTTCAATAAAGTATATAACATTATTATTTTAAAATAAACTTTGTTTTAGTTAGGATATAGTGAGAGATGTTGGTCATTAGAATCAAGACATAAAAGGATATCAGAAATGAGTTTGGATGTGGATTTTAAATTAATTAAGCAATTAGAAGCTTGAAGGATATAAATACTGTTGTTACCCCATGTGGATTATTGTCACTGAAGAAGCTATTGGCGAAACGTGTCTGACAAACTTTGGGCATCACAGGCCACTGTATTGAGAAGTTGGAGCTTCATCCGGCTTGAAGGCAGCACTGCGACGGATGCGCATGCGCGAGAAGTGTAAGCGGGAGCTGCGGCAAGGAGGACAGCAATAGGGAGAAACCTGGTCTGTGCACAAGTACCAGAAAACCCCCTGTTGCTGACATATCTTTGCAGGAAACCATCTTGATTGCTGGAGCAGAACCCACACCGACAGCCAGGGACTCTGGAGGATGGCTTGTGGAGTCTGGATGGACGCCTTCTCATTGCCATAAATTGTTGGCTGTTTTTGATTTTTCAATCTCTTTTTTTTACTTATTTGTTAATGAAACAGTGTTACACTAAATTTCCCCCTTTTTTCCCCCCAATTTGAGGTGCCATCAAGAAGTCTCCCTTATCCTACTGGAGAATTACTGATTAATGTGAGTGTATTTCCTATTAAGATTAACCGTACATGATTCATTGCCTTTTAACCACACCTGATTGTGGTTCCTTCTTTTTTCCTATAATTGCATGTGTCCTGGAGTCACAAGTGGAATCACGCGCCGGAGGATCCCTTTCCTTTTATGACTGTTACCTATGGAGGTTGGTGAATCACCTCTAAGAAACTCTGGCAGCAGGACTCCATTTTGTGTGGGATTGAACTTTACCATTTACCTTAATACGGTTGGCGCAACTATTCTTTTTCCCTTTCACTCACACATGCCCGTGTGAGTACACATATCATTATTATTCTAAATATCCCCGACAATTCATCTTATTGCAAGTTTGATACTTTTATTCACTGTATGTTTCTTTCTTTTTTGTATGCGCTCAGCATTACCACACTCGCACTCTAACCAAGGATCAGGGGACGATCCTTCCGATTGAGCAGCAGCATCATCAGGGCCAGTATCATTTGTTTTATTTCATACTTTTCTGAATTGAGGGAATCACAACACACCCAGCTATTTTGAAGGAGCGCCACTGTTACCCGTTCTTGCACTTTCCTTACAAATCTGGTCAGAGGTACAATTCCTTTTAACGCGTTTTAGCTGTCCATAGGGAATGTTATTTAACCAATCCTTATGGTGACAGCTGGTACGGTCCACATATGTATTGCAATCTATGGACTTGAAATAAGTTTACATTTGACCTTCTTATTTTCAACATATAGATGCAGATCTAAAAAATGAATATTATCCTTACTCACAGTGTATGTATGTAGAATCCTCCCGAAGGGGGTGTTAGCGCTGCACAGCCGAAATAAAGGACTTGTTGGAGGCTGATGATGAGATTATGAAAAAAACTTTATTGCACATGGTGCAAGCAGATCCTCTTGACGCGTTTCTGCCTGGTTGGCCTTTGTCAAAAGAGTGATCTGCCTGCATAAAAAACACATACATATAGGGTGTGTAAATGTCCACACCTGTTCCTGTTACCAAACCCAACAAGCCACAGGTGTATATCATCACCACTCCGCAATGTGAAAAAAACAGTATATTAAAAGAAGTGACCAAAATGTCTTCACATCAAGCAATTATCTGGCATTATATATAAACGGCCTATTATGCCTGAGAAAGATTATATATTGTGGAGATATGATAATACATATATACATTGGTCATAATTAAAAACAAAGACATATTTAGAAGAAAAAGATATGTGCTGATATGTAAAAGCACACCATGTGTCTTGATCTTATAGTGAACCCATAATATTATTATAATATACCCGACTAAATGGATGGAGGTATAAAGGGAGACAATGCGACTCATAAATTACAATAATAGATAATGGATGTTACCTAGGGGACCATTGAATATTTTTTAGCTTCATTAATATGCAATTATATTCAGGGAGAGGAGAAAGAAAAAGAAAAGAAGAGCAGGGAAGGATAATAAAATGTCAACTAGATAGGTTGATACATGTATACGTTGGTAAATATATTAGATACTGTCACGGTAGCTTGCGACAAGTTGTAATTTACACCAAAACTATATATATAAATATATATATATACCTGGGTTTGAACTGGGACGAGACTTAGATATGATAAATATAATTTATTCCTTGATAAAGGTGAACACAACAGATTATACAATAACAGCAAAATATAGACACTTACTTAAAGATTAGGACAGAAGGCCATCAGGATACAGATTTGGCCACTTCTCCCATAATTCCAGTTGACATCACAGCAAAACAGGCAGGACACATGCATGAAGACATTTGCATGAAGAACATTTGCATCAAGAACATGAACAACAATGGGTAAAAGGTGGTTCTGACTTATATATCATTTTAATCATCTCTTTCCCAGATACGGCGCCGTGCCGTCTAGCAAACGTCCCTTTCAAGCTTTTGAAGCTCGGTTTGGACTTCCAGGTCCCAGTGTAAAAAGTTACACTTACTCTGGTTAATTTTCTTTTGGTCAGTTTGGGCCAAGCATACCACTTAGCCTTTGATGACCAGGCTTGTCATTCCTGCTCATTATCATAGCAGGGGGTGGCAGTTTCTCAGAACTCAACCAAAATTTCATATTTACTGCAAATCATTGCATAACTTCCGTTCCGTAATACACACAGTCAGGTGAGATATATTAATACAATCCTTGACACCTGACGCTCGCAGAGAGACCCTACATTACAGTGTAATATGAAAATTAATAGAGATATTAATATCTGGCATTTAGCAGCCGTTACATATACAGTGTTTAGACTCCAAAAGATGGGCTACATCCAACGGATACACATATGTAATTCTTATCATGTTCAGCCAAGGACATCTCATAATATTCTTATATTTAATAAGGTCACCCATTCAGATATCCTGTTTGGGGTAGCCCCCCCCCCTGGCCCCATCAATAAAACCTTTTGAAGTAGGCTTGTAGCTCCTCGCATAAACAATTAGGTAATTACCTGTTGATCACTAGGTGTCACACCTCTCTGTTGATATGCAAGCTTCCTCACGGGAAGTGTATATCAAACGTGAATAGACTCATATGAGGCACCATTTGGTTCCTCATGCATTACAAAGGCAGGCAGAGGTTATTAGCATTTGGGATGCGCATTGTAAAATTGCCCCAGTGAGGCACAAATATCAAAAATATATGTCCCCCATCTGCATCTATCATGTGGGGCTCTAAAACCTTCTCTTCTCTAAGACACCAGCTAAGAATACCTTGCTGGCAGGCAAGACAGGTTAAAATATTCCCCCCCCCCTTTCCCCTCATGCTCCAGACATCCCTGCCCTGCAGCTATTTCTCATAAGAGGCCACCCATACAAGGCAATCCACTTACACGCTGACACAGGCAGTTGCAGGCCCATGAGGCAAAGGGAATACACAGATAACGCATTAATTAGCCCACTGGGCTTACACAGTTAACCCCTTAAGTCCCAGTGTGTGTGTTATGCAGACACTGATTAACCAGACATTACAATGGAACAGGGGAACAGGGGAAAACACATTTTCATGTTATAACAAGGGTTAAATCACATTTCTGGGCCTCAGCCCAGTTAACCCCTTGTCTCCCTGGTGAGGTTGGAGGGGGGCCCTTGGGGGGTAACCCCGTTAGTCCTGGGCCAAACCCTCACTACCGTCACAGATACATTAGTCAAAAAATGTTTCAATTCCCATTCCACATTTAAACCATAAGGTTGCAATGTGTTCAGAGAAAAGATCCATGACATTTCTTTTTTATTTAAGCGATTTAACCTATCCCCTCCTCTTGCATGAATGGAAACATGCTCAACACCAAAAAATTTAAAATTCTTTAACCCACCCTGGGGACACTGAGAAAAGTGTTTAGCCACTTGATGGAATAAATCCCGTTTGTTAATTAGCCGGATGTGTTCTGAAATTCTGATGTACAATGATCTTATAGTCCTACCTACATATTTATAGTTACATCCACATATGATCACATATACCACGTGAGTTGTTTGACAGTTGATGAATGTATTTATCCTGTACTTGCTATTTGGAAACAATGTATGTATCCTTTTTATGGGAGATGCATATTTACAATATTTACAAAATCCGCACCTGAAAAATCCTTTAGGTATATTTCTTATGTTAGATTGTTTTGGCTGAAACATGCTTCTAGAGATAGATGTGGCTAATGTGTTGGCCTTCCTAAATGCAAATTTAGGTCCTGTTTTAGTAAATAATTCCAAGTCTTTGTCCAGTTTAAGTATATTCCAATGTTTTGAAATTATTTGTCTAATTTGTGACGCTTGTTTGCTGTATTTTGTGATGAATAATGGAGTATCATTTAATCCCCGTTTTTTTTACCTTTATTAGTGTTGTCACTTTTTTTGTGACTTAACAGTTGGGCTCGATCCATAGAATCTGCATTCGTGAAGGCCGTATCTACATTTTCTTGTGTACAGTATATCCTCTTGACAGGAATTTAGACCCTAATGTTTTTGAGTGTTTTAAAAATGTTTCTTGGTTAGAGCAAAGACGTTTGTACCTCATGAATTGTCCCTTAGGAATACCACGGATCAATGCTTTGGGGTGACTGCTATCTGCACGTAAGTATGAATTCCTGGCGTGTGGTTTCGTGAAGATGTCTGTTTGTATACCTGTTTCTGGATCACCATGGATAGTCACATCAAGATAATTAATTTTCTCAGTATTAGTATCAAAAGTGAAGTGAAGATTGATATCATTTCTGAATTGAGGGAATCACAACACACCCAGCTATTTTGAAGGAGCGCCACTGTTACCCGTTCTTGCACTTTCCTTACAAATCTGGTCAGAGGTACAATTCCTCTTAACGCGTTTTAGCTGTCCATAGGGAATGTTATTTAACCAATCCTTATGGTGACAGCTGGTACGGTCCACATATGTATTGCAATCTATGGACTTGAAATAAGTTTACATTTGACCTTCTTATTTTCAACATATAGATGCAGATCTAAAAAATGAATATTATCCTTAAACTGAAGATTCCAATCGTTGTGGTTCAAATTATCAATGAATCCCAGGGCATCTAATTGTGTGCCACGCCAAACGAGGATCACATCGTCTATATAACTATGTCACCGGTCCAGACCCGCCCAAGCTCGCCACCCCTCCAGACATGGTCCTCCTCCCAGGCCCCCATGAATAGATTGGCGTTACTAGGGGCGAATCTGGTCCCCATAGCAGTACCACACAACTGCAAGTAAAAACAATAATTGAACCAGAAGTAGTTGTTGTTTAAAATAAAATGTATTCCTGAAATTAAAAATTCTAATTGTTCTTTATGGAAAGAAACATCTCTCATAAGCACTCTTCTAATTGCCTCCAAGCCTTTACTATGTTCTATACTTGTATAGAGTGACACTACGTCACATGTTATGAACAAATAATCTTCCTCCTAATCTAGTTGATGAAAAATATTTATGACCTGAGTACTATCTCTTAGAAAGGAGTGTAATTGAACCACATATTTTGAGGAAATGGTCAATGTACTCCGACAGATTTTGAGTGATAGAATTTATTCCAGATACTATTGGCCTGCCGGGAGGCCGCTCTAAATTTTTGTGTATTTTGGGGATAAAATAAAAAATAGTCAGTCTGGGGTACTTGTTGTTCAGATAATGATACTCTTTATCATCTATCACTCCTAAAGTCCTGGCCTGTTCGAGCAACTGTTCTAAGATTTTTTTTGAAGCCAATTGTTGGACTGCTTCCTAGAATCTTATATGTAGAGGTATCACCCAAAATACGATTGGCCTCACTCATATAGTAGTCTCTTGACATAACTACTATTCCTCCACCTTTATCTGCTTGTTTAATTACAAGCTATTTATTGGACTGTAATTCTAAAATTTCTTGATGTTCTTTTTTACTTAAATTATACTTTTTATTATTACAATTTTTTTGCTGCAATTCTTCAAATTCCTTGGTAACTAGCTGAAAAAATGTTTCCAGATAGTTACCTTTACAATGTTTAGGAAAAAATTGGGATTTTGGCTTAAGACCTGAATGTTGATAAAGTGCTAAATTATCATCAACAACTACTTCATTTGGTTCTTTACTACATTCCTTAAAAGTTTTTTCTTCTGCACTTTGTTTCAGAAAATAGCGCTTGAGTAAGTTTTCTCAAATATTTGTGAGCATCCACAAATAGCTTACTGTAAATGAATTTGGGCCTTGGGCTGGCGCATAATTCAAACCTTTGTTTAGAAGTGAGACCTGATCTTTCGTTAGTTCCACATCTTATACTATATTAGTGAAAGCACTGTATGCATGCATGCATGCCTGCCTGCCTGGATGTCCGGTGTCCCTAGGGGAAATCTGATTGGTCCCTTGGCCCGCCCCCGCACACCTCTCATTGGCCTGAGGCGGAGTGACGGGCCAAAGGACACAGGGACACAAACACACACACACACAGGGACACACACAGGGACACACACAGGGACACACACACACAGGAACACACACACACAGGGACACACACACACACACACACACAGGGACACACACACAGTAGGGGGGGGTGTACATTAGCAGCATGTATAACCCAGGGGGTGGGGCTCACATACCCACCGGTCCCGGAGCCTCCGCCTCTTCCTCCCCGAACATCAGCCTCCACACCCGCGCGCACCTCCTCCTCTCCCCGTGTTTCCCGCGCTTTCAGCCCCCCCCCCTCCTCCCCCCGGCACCGCTACAGTCAGCGGGGGAGCGAGTGCCCGGGACACAGCGGGGGAGCGGCCACAACAAGCTGCCTCCCACCTCAGATCCACGTGGGACCTTCCGGACGGGTGAGTGAGCGGCCTTCACCTCCCCTCACCCCCCTTCACCCAACCCTCACCCCCTTCACCTCCCCTCACCCCCCTTCCACCCCCTTCACCTCCCCTCCACCCCCTCCCCCCCCGGCGCCGCTACAGTCAGCGGAGGAGCGAGCGCCCGGGACACAGCGGGGGAGCGGCCACAACAAGCTGCCTCCCGCCTCAGATCCACGTGGGAGCTTCCGGATGGCTGAGGGAGCGGCCGGACGGCTGAGGGAGCGGCCGGACGGCTGAGGGAGCGGCTGGACGGCTGAGGGAGCAGCCTTCACCTCCCCTCACCCCCCTTCACCTCCCCTCACCCACCCCTCACCTCCCCTTCACCTCCCCTCCACCTCCCCTTCACCTCCCCTCCACCCCCCCCTTCACCTCCCCTCCACCCCCCCTTCACCTCCCCTCCACCCCCCCCCTTCACCTCCCCTCCACACCCCCCCTTCACCTCCCCTCCACCCCCCCTTTACCTCCCCTCCACACCCCCCCCTTCACCTCCCCTCCACACCCCCCCCTTCACCTCCACTCCACACCCCCCCCCTTCACCTCTCCTCCACCCCCCCCCTTCACCTCCCCTCCACCCCCCCCTTCACCTCCCCTCCACCCCCCCTTCACCTCCCCTCCACCCCCCCTTCACCTCCCCTCCACCCCCACCCCCTTCACCTCCCCTCCACCTCAACCCCCTTTGCACCACCTACCCCCCCTTCCCACCACCTCCCCCCCTTCCCACCACCCCCCCTTCCCACCACCCCCCCTTCCCACCACCTCCTTCCCACCACCTCCCCCCCTTCCCACCACTTCCCCCCTCCTCCCCACCACCCCCCCCCTTCCCCCATCCTCCCCACCCCTCCCCCCTCCTCCCCCCTTCCCACCACCTCCCCCCCCTTCCCACCACCTCCCCCCCTTCCCCCCTCCTCCCCACCACCTCCCCCCCTTCCCCCCCACCACCTCCCCCCTTCCCCCCCACCACCTCCCCCCCACCACCCCCCCCCCTTCCCACCACCTCCCCCCCTTCACCCCTCCTCCCCACCACCTCCCCCCCTTCCCCCCACCACCTCCGCCCCTTCCCCCCTCCTCCCCACCACCTTCCCCCCTTCCCCCCTCCCCTTCCCCCCTCCTCCCCCCATTCCCCCCTCCTCCCCCCCTTCCCCCTTCCTCCCCACCACCTCCCCCCCTTCCCACCACCTCCCCCCTCCAACCCCCCTTCCCACCACCTCCACCCCCCCTTCCCACCACCTCCCCCTCCCTCCCCCCCTCCCTTCCTTCCCCCCCCTCCCTCCAACCCTTCCCCTCCCCCCTCCCCCCTCCCCCTCCCCTTCCCCTCTCCCCCTCCCCCCTCCCCCTCCCCCCCTTCCCCTCCCCCCTTCCCCTCCCCCCCTTCCCCTTCCCCCCCCCTTCCCCTCCCTTCCCCCCTCCTCACCACCTTCCCCCCTCCTCACCTCCTCCCCCCCTTCCCACCTCCTCCCCCCCCCTTCCCACCTCCTCCCCTTTCCCACCTCCTCCCCTTCCCACCTCCTCCCCCCCCTCCTCCCCCCCCTCCTTCCCCCCCCCTTCCCACCTCCTCCCCCCCCCTTCCCACCTCATTGGTCCCTTGGCCCGCCCCCGCACACCTCTCATTGGCCTGAGGCGGAGTGACGGGCCAAAGGACACACAGGGACACACACACACACACACACACGTAGACACACACACACACACGTACACACACACACACACGTATACACACACGTATACACACACGTATACACACACACACACACATACACACACGTACACAAACACACACACGTATACACACACACACACGTATACACAAACACACACACGTAGACACACACACACACACACACACATAGACACACACACACACACACGTAGACACACACACACACGTAGACACACACACACACACGTACACACACACACGTAGACACACACACACATACACACACGTACACACACACATGTATACGTAGACACACACACACATGTACACGTGCACACACACACATGTAGACGTAGACACGTACACACACACACACGTACACGTATACTCACACACATGTACACGTACACACACACATGGAGACATACACTCACACACAGGTATACATACACATAATGTATACACACACACATGTATACACACACACATGTATACACACACATGTATACACACACACATGTATACACACACACATGTATACACACACATGTATACACACACATGTGTATACACACACACACATGTGTATACACACACACACGTGTATACACACACATGTGTATACACACGTCTATACACACACAAACATGTTGTATACACAATATATACATACACACAATGTATACATACACACACATTTATACATACACACACATGTATACACACACATGTGTATACACACACATGTGTATACACACACATGTGTATACACACACATGTATACACACACACACATGTGTATACACACGTGTATACACACACAAACATGTTGTATACACAATATATATATACACACAATGTATACATACACACATGTATACATACACACACATGTATACACACACACACACATGTATACACACACATGTACACATACACACACACACACACACACACACATGTATATACACACAAACACACACATACAATGTATACACACAAACATGTATACACACACACACACTATCCCCAGCACCACCACATCAGCACACCGGTATCCCATGCCCCCCCAGCACACTGGCATTCTCGGCTCCCCGCCATTCTCAGCCCCCATCAGCACCCACACATCGCCACCTTTGCACTTCCCCCATCGGCACACCCACATCCGCACCCCCACATCAGCACCAAACCCTCCCAAATCAGCACACCGATACAATCACCATCAGTACAGCCACAGCAGCACTACCACCGCACATGGGCCGTGTGGACCACTCCCCACCCAAATGCCACACCCACACCACAAACATCCCGGGCAACGCCGGGGCTCTCAGCTAGTTTCTAATATTAAAGATACCTTTAGGTTGAGTTACCTCATCCTCTTTTTTGTTCCACCTTCTCCCACCTCTGGTCCCTCTCCATTTTTTCTTTTTAGGGGTGAGGCCACTAGTGACACTTCTTTTAGGGGAGAAAATCTGTTTGAATGGAGACACGGATTCAAGTTTTTTTCACCATTTTTTTCATTCTCCGTGGTCTCCTTTCCCCCTAAAAAAGGAGAGTCCGAAAAATATCTGACCCCCACCCCCCTCTTGGTTATCAACAGATTTATATGCTTCTTGCGGTTTGGAATAACCATGTTTTCCATAAACATTTTTTGATGCTTCCTGTGGTCTAGAATATTCATGCTGATCATATGGGAATTTAGAATCTCTCCACTGATCTCTTCTGGGATGTTTACTAAACCTTTTGTATCCTCCCTTGTGATAATTTGGTCCCCAATGTGGAGGTTGATGAAAATTTTGATTCTCTCTATATGAATAAGGATTTTCATAGTACTGTCTCTTGTGATAATTAAAATTACCCCCTCTATAATTATTCCCCATTTGGGGATTATACTCTCTAGGGGGATACTGATTCTGATTATAATCATAAACTCTAAAATCTCTCAAAGGTTCCTTATGGGTAGAATATTGTCTATCAAACTTGGTGACATGAATCTGGTCATCTGACACTAGTATTTTAGGACTACTTATTGAATCGGTTGATTTTAACCTCTCGTTCGGTTTAGAAGTATCCTTATCTTTTATCTCCACATTTTTATTTGACCAATTGCTAACCTGGTCCTTTAAGTAGTCTAATTTGTCTCTCTGAAACTTTTTTGTTTTATGCCAATAACAGATTCTTCCAATTTTTTAATTTTAGCCTGAACCTCTTTATCTCGTTTAAAATTCTGTCAAAATTTGCACGTGAGGGACATTAAAACAGATGGATTTTCTAAGATGGGTGTTGTCTTGCCCAAGTGTGAAAGCTGAATTGAATTAAGACACTTCAAGGGATGATTTGAAGACAGACAGACAATTTGAAATATGGTTTTACCTAGCAATAACTTAAGTAGACACAGCAGGGGATGGTTTGACGACAGACAATTTGAAATATGGTTTACCCGAGAAGAGAAGAAAAAGATGATCAGTAATTCAATAGAGTTCCCAACTTCCTTTTAAACTTCAGCACTAACATTCTACTTTAAACCTGTCTGCTTAAAACATGGCTGCAAAAAATGACAAGGAATCCACTTTGGGTCCCATGGACACTGCAGTATGACTGGATTCTTACTGTGTTACTCCATCGCAACTTGGCCTTCCAATTCCATGCCTTGTGGAAAGTAGACTGTAATACTGCAAAGGTATTGCCGTCACGCTTCCTGGAGCGCCTCACTTGCTCAGGCGGTTCAAACTTTTTAATCTTGTTTTTCAATTGGGCGGTGTCCTCCGCTCTCACTGTACCGTTGTCTTCACTGGCATTCGTTTCTGTGGGATACAGACGCTTGGGCCGGGCCAATACCTTTTTCTCCAAATTTAGCTGAGAAACCTCCAGCTGGGCAGCAGTAGAGTCCAACATAGCATCATGCTCAGTCTTTAGGGCCTTGAGTGCCTCGTACAAGTCACGCTTTTGTTTCTCTGCCATCTTGCGGCCAGCACGCTCAGACTCCAGATCCTTCCTCAGGTCTTGAAGCTATCCTTCTGCATTTCTTTTTTCACTCAGTGCAGATGCCAGTTCAGCTTCTTTGGCGTTGAGTCACGATACAACATCTGTCAGCTGATTCAGCACAAGGCTTAAACCGGCTTCCTTTTTTCCATTTCTGGCCTGAAGCAAAAATCCACCTTTGCTCACAGCTAACAAAATCCATTTTGAAATTATAATACACACCGTCGTGCCAGGCAGAGAAAAGACCCCACAAGTGGGTTCAACAACCATAAATATTACAACAAAACAAACTGCCTGCAACAGACTAAGCAAATAATGAGTACTTAAATTAGTAATATAATAACCACTAACGGTGCTAGGGACTAGAAATAATATCCCCCCTACATATCCTCTTTTTCTTCGCTATACTGTACATCTTTTTACTCTCTCCCTTTTCCTATGGGATACTGTTCTTATGTTATGTTTCCGTGTGCTGTATACTAGAGGCCATTATCTCTAGGTATATTTTCTTCTTTTAAATCACCATTTTATTTAGTTTCCAAAAAAGTGCTACAAAACCCCAGGCAACACCACCCTTGGGAGATTGAAAACTCCCTCACGAAGGTCCCAATGCCGGTTAGCCTTCGCGCCTTGAGCTGACAGTTACAGGGGTACCCCGATCGGGAGAAAGCAAGGTTCAAATACCAGTGGGGTGCATGGTAGGCCCAATCACATTCTTCCTTTGGGATTTCGGGCATGAGCACGCCGATGCTGCATACTGATAGTGAATAGTAAATCCGCCAATGCCCTGCCCCCCACAGCTAAATGCTTTTCATTCTGGGTTAGAGTTACAAATACAAAATAAAGTTGTGTGTGTGTCTCCTGGATTCTGACTATAGATGTTTGCCTCAGATTCCCATATGAACACCTCCCTCAGCCTGGCAATGTGCTTGTGGGGAGGTAACGCCAGCGCATGTGTAACAGGAATCTCTGCCATAGAGGTGTGCAAGTGTAACCATCAGTGGGAAAGGTCCCTGCGTGAGGTGGCACCACTTGTTACATCATTACTGCATATGTCAATAATAAAGGGACACTTAACCCCTCAGGTGCCTTTTCATGTCTACGTGTAACCTGTGAAATAGATGGTCAGCCCTTGCTGCTCCCTAGAGATATTAAAGGAACATGATATACAGTATTTAAAGGCGGCTGCATTAATGTCCCTCACTGGGGACGTTAGTATGTGTCTCTGTCCTCTACCTCAGTATTCACGGGACACTGTAGGACATTTGGTCGCGGCCGTTTCGCCACGACTCACCACACCGCTAGCCTTTTCACCGCTAAATTAAGTGCCTAAACCCCTGTCATGGGAGAGGGGGTTTGGCCCGGGATTAAAGTGGTTACACCCCATTCGGCCACCCACTACTCTCACATGGAAAGCAAAGGTTTTACTGGACTGTGGTCCAGTAATGTGTTTTTACCTTGCGTCAGCATCCTAATGTATATTCCCCTGTTACAATGTATTATCACCATGTAAGTGTCTGCACCACACACACTGGGGCTTAAGGGGTTAATGAGCTACAGTTTTAGGAACATACAAATATGTGTGGTGTCTTTTCAGAAATATCTGGGCTTCAAAAGGCTTGATTGAAGTTGGGTGTGAAAAGTACAGAGGGGGTTTGTGTATGTTAATACCTAATTTGCAGTCCATGGGTATATTGCTGGTAGAGACAGCTACGACCCAGGTCTGGAGCATTGGGTGTGAAATATAGCACCTGTGACAAACGTTCTCTACGCAGGAGGTCCAGCTTCAAAGCATTTCTTGACAAGGGGTTATGGGGGCCAGGGGTGCAGTTACAGAAGGAGATATCAGAATGAGTGACCTAATTAAATATAAGAATATTATGAGATGTCCTCGGCTGAACATGCTAAAAGTAACACCTGTGGATCCGTGGGACCGATTCGCACATAATGATTACAGACACATGATGTCTAGCAGGTACTAAGAGACAAATATTAATATCTCTCTTAATTTTAGTATTACATGGTAATATTTAGTCTCATTGGGAGCGTCATGCGTGCCGGAATGTATTAATATGTCTCGCGTGCCAGTAAGTATTACTGAACTGAAGTTATTTAGATAGGAAAAGCAGTTTTTAAACGTCCTTGGGTGGGAGGAGTTTTACTCTGGGTTAGACTGTCAACCTCACCACTGATTTATGAGAGGGGCTGGGTTTAGGTTGTGTTCAATGGGAAATAATTGTATATAAACAAGGCTCAGCCTATGGCTAGTGTCTTTGTGATTTTCAAGATTGCTGTATGAACTGCCAGTCCAGATTTGACTGTTTCATCATTCCATCTTAAGTAAGTGTCTATATTTTGTCTGTTATTTGTTTATCTCGTGTGTTCACCTTTTTCAAGGAATATATTATATTTTATCATATCTCAGCCGTGTCCAGTTCAACCCAGGTATTTTTGGTGTAAATTATATCTTGTCATAAAGTTACCGTGACAAGCATATAATTAACTGGTGGCAGCGGTGGGATTGAACTGAACCTGTATTACAGTGTACTGCGGGACTCTGTAATATAGTGGGAACTCGAGGTGAATTGCGATTTCCTAAGGCTAAAGATATTGGACACAGTGTACAACATATAACACAAGATATGGCACCTCCTCACTGTTCCCCTACTTGTGAGAAGTATTGCCTCCAGAACCAAAGTGCTGGCCATCCACGTGACTGGAGCTGGGTACCGAAACCGGAGGAGTGCATCAAGTCGGCGCGGGGACTGGCAGCCGGCAAGGCTGAGAGGCGGCGATCGGTGAGCATGAAACCCGTCCGGCTGAGCAAAGCACCACCGCTTCAGCTGCTGTAACCATCAAACCGCTTGGAGAGCAGGGAATGGACCCAGCTCCGGGATGGCAGAGATTTGGGGAGGGATCAGGTGGTCTCGGAGACCACGGAAGTCTTGCACCAGTAGAGGTAACGGCCGTTGCGGCGGCCCGTCCGTTTTCCATGAAAGAGCTAGCACTGGTGTGTGCGTTGGGCAAGACGTGGTTCCCGGCGAAGTGGACCCAGTTCCTGGCATCGGTGCCGCACCGACCCGCTTACCCCCTCCCAGGACACGGCACTCAAGCATCTCCTCTCTGGACTCAGCAGCCCCTTGCGGGGGGTAGTCCACCGGCGGCAGAAAAGCTCCGGCACGAGCCCGGCGCTCAAGCAACTCCGCTCTGGACTCAGCAGCCTCTTGTGGGAGGTAGTCCACCGGCAGCGGAGACGCTCCGGAATGAGCCCGGAGATCAAGCTCTTCCGCTCTGGACTCAGCAGCCCCTTGCTGGGGGGTTGTCCACCGGTGGTGGAGGAGCTCCGGCAGGCGCCGCACGCTATCACTGTCAACAAGCGGGCCACAATAATGCTCGGTGCTGTCAACAAGCTTGTGCCACCCCAGGGATGCCTGCCAGCCAAGAGCTAAGGCGGTTGCATCTGGAGGGGTGCCCCTGAGCTCATCCCTGGTAAGGGGGAGACAAGGTCAGGGAGGTAGGTGTACTCAGATAGTTCCAGTTTCTGGGTTAGGATTGCCTAGGGGGGAGCGGAGTGCAGGTGGGCTGCAGGGAGGTAAGCAGCAGGAGTCATCAGCAGGGGCTGAGGTGCTGGGCCTAGGGGAGGCTAGGCAGGGAGACACTATGGAGCAGGGGGAGATAGGTCAGTGGGGTGTCAGGCAGCTGGCAGAAGCTAGGGATGGGCTAGGTAGGCAGGAGGTTCTTTGTTCTGACTTTCCAGGAGTGACCCCCCTGACAGATTCCCCAGGGTTCCCAGAGGTAGGGCTGTGGGTAGGTAGGCATCCAGGAGCTGTAGCCAGGGCTAGGGGGGTACAGCAGAGGGTTCTGTCCCCAGGGCAGCCAAGAGTAGCTACAGGGAGGAAGGGCAGCACAGTGGAGGGGAGAGGAGTGATGCTGGCCCTAGCAGCAGTGGTGGTAGCAGGTGCTTGTTTCCTGGCCTTCAGTTGTGTGGGCAGGAACAAAGCATCTGGGTACTTTGTCCCAGGAGGCACAGGAGAGGGTAGGAGTCAGCACCCCAGGTGGTTTCTGGAATCTAGAAGTCATGCCACTCGGGGTGGGGACTGCCCCAGAGCCAGGGAGGAGAGGCAAGGGTATTGCGGAGCAGCTACAGGGGAGCACAGGGCCAGGGCAGGTAGGGTCCCTACAGGATAGTGACATAGCTCTTTCCCAGACTTGGTTGACAGGAAAGCAACGGCCTGTGCTTGATAGCTGGTCTCTCGCTGGTGCAGAGACATGCCAGTCTCTGAGCAGTATGCAGCCTGGTCTGCAGAGGTGCCCCTTCACAATGGGCTTGGTTCACCAGGCACTGGGTGGGGGGCAGAGGGTGGCAAAGGAGGATGCCCGGCGGCCACGTTGGAGCCCTGCTCAGCAGGGTCTGGACTTCACTATCCAATGTGGCCAGGACAATGTACTGGACAATGCCGGAGGACCATTTTGCCAGGCCAACCCCTCAGGACTTATTGAGTGCTTCAAGGATGCCAGTGGTGTCCCAGTGCCAGGGTGGGCAGCTGGGGCACAAGGCACCCATTGAGCAGGGGAGGTGTCATGGGAGAGGGGGTTTGGCCCGGGATTAAAGGGGCTACACCCCATTTGGCCATCCCCTACTCTCACCTGGGAAGCAAGGGGTTAACTGGACTGTGGTCCAGTAATGTGTTTTTACCTTGCTTCAGCATCCTAATGTATATTCCCGTTACAATGTATTATCACCATGTAAGTGTCTGCACCACACACACTGGGGCTTAAGGGGTTAATGAGCTACAGTTTTAGGGACATACAAATATGTGTGGTGTCTTTTCAGAAATATCTGGGCTTCAAAAGGCTTGATTGAAGTTGGGTGTGAAAAGTACAGAGGGGGTTTGTGTATGTTAATACCTAATTTGCAGGCCAAGGGTATATTGCTGGTAGAGACAGCTAGGACCCAGGTCTGGAGCATTGGGTGTGAAATATAGCACCAGTGACAAACGTTCTCTACGCAGGAGGTCCAGCTTCAAAGCATTTCTTGACAAGGGGTTATGGGGGCCAGGGGTGCAGTTACAGAAGGAGATATCAGAATGAGTGACCTAATTAAATATAAGAATATTATGAGATGTCCTCGGCTGAACATGCTAAAAGTAACACCTGTGGATCCGTGGGACCGATTCGCACATAATGATTACAGACACATGATGTCTAGCAGGTACTAAGAGACAAATATTAATATCTCTCTTAATTTTAGTATTACATGGTAATATTTAGTCTCATTGGGAGCGTCATGCGTGCCGGAATGTATTAATATGTCTCGCGTGCCAGTAAGTATTACTGAACTGAAGTTATTTAGATAGGAAAAGCAGTTTTTAAACGTCCTTGGGTGGGAGGAGTTTTACTCTGGGTTAGACTGTCAACCTCACCACTGATTTATGAGAGGGGCTGGGTTTAGGTTGTGTTCAATGGGAAATAATTGTATATAAACAAGGCTCAGCCTATGGCTAGTGTCTTTGTGATTTTCAAGATTGCTGTATGAACTGCCAGTCCAGATTTGACTGTTTCATCATTCCATCTTAAGTAAGTATCTATATTTTGTCTGTTATTTGTATATATCTTGTGTGTTCACCTTTTTCAAGGAATATATTATATTTTATCATATCTCAGCCGTGTCCAGTTCAACCCAGATATTTTTGGTGTAAATTATATCTTGTCATAAAGTTACCATGACAACCCCCTTCCCTAAAACCCCTGTATCCTAAGCCCCCCTTACCTTAAACCCGTATCCTAAAACCCCCACTCTAACCGCTAAAACTACTTAAATTAACCCCATAAACAGTAATAACATTTACATTAGAAGCGGCTAGTGGGGGAGAGTCAGTCTTCAGCCTAACACCTGCGGCGTAATAGTCACGGCAAAACTATTCTGAGTCAAAGCTAAGTGAGGCTACACACCATTTCAGCATAATGGGAAACGCACATTTTATTAGAACCAACAGCATGGAAATATAAAACATTAAGAACACTTTTCTTTAAATAAAACAACAATAAGAATTATACAAATAACCTGCATTTAAAATGTTATAACTTTTTTAAACTTTTAAAATGCTCGTTTTATGCACAATAAACTAAATTCACTTTTCATTGCAATTTAGCATAACACAGATACACGTGTGCACCTATATGTGAGCGTCTTAGTCGCTGGTTATCTCTAAGAATGCCTGACTTTAGAGATAGGTCTCGCCACTATGTGTCCTCAGGCTGGATAAGTCACTAAATCCCTTCCCACATTCATGCGGTCTCTCCCCTGTGTGTGTCCTCTTGTGTATGTTCAGACCGGATAACTGACTAAATCCCTTCCCACATTCCCCACATACATGTGGTCTCTACCCTGTGTGTGTCCTCTTGTGTGTGTTCAGGTTGGATGAGTCCCTAAATCCCTTCCCACATTCCCCACATACATGCGGTCTCTCCCCTGTATGTGTCCTCTTGTGTATGTTCAGGTGGGATAACAGACTAAATCCCTTTCCACATTCCCCACATACATGCGGTCTCTCCCCTGTATGTGTCATCTTGTGTGTATTCAGATTGGATAACTGACTAAATCCCTTCCCACATTCCCCACATACATGCGGTCTCTCCCCTGTGTGTGTCCTCTTGTGTGTGTTTAGGTTGGATGAGTCCCTAAATCCCTTTCCACATTCCCCACATACATGCGGTCTCTCCTCTGTGTGTGTCCTCTTGTGTGTGTTCAGGTTGGATGAGTCCCTAAATCCCTTCCCACATTCCCCACATAAATGCGGTCTCTCCCCTGTGTGTGTCCTCTTGTGTGCGTCCAGGTTGGATGAAACACTAAATCTCTTCCCACATTCCCCACATACATGCGGTCTCTCCCCTGTGTGTGTCCTCTTGTGTCTGTTCAGGCTGGATAAGTCACTAAATCCCTTCCCACATTCCCCACATACATGCGGTCTCTCCCCTGTGTGTGTCCTCTTGTGTGTATTCAGGTTGGATGAGTCCCTAAATCCCTTCCCACATTCCCCACATACATGCGGTCTCTCCCCTGTGTGTGTCCTCTTGTGTTTGTTCAGGTTGGATGAGTTCCTAAATCCCTTCCCACATTCCCCACATAAATGCGGTCTCTCCCCTGTGTGTGTCCTCTTGTGTATGGTGAGACCGGATAACTGACTAAATCCCTTCCCACATTCCCCACATACATGCTTTCTGTGCCCGGTCTGTGTTCTCTTCTGTGCATTCTGGTCTGATAACCAAGTCAGACTCTTCCCACTTTCTCCAAGATCTTTTCCTGTGGCAGCTGCTAATATATAGATTTTGGAATGGGAAGCAGTTACATTTTTTATTAATTGCCTTGACTGGTTGAAAGATGCATTTTCTGTCATATTTATTGGAATGTTGCAAGATTTTTCTGTCTTCATCTTTTCCATATACTCATTTGGGTGTTTGATCTTCAGATGTTTGACGAGGTAATCATGACTGCTAAAAGCAACCTTGCAGTGCTGGCATTGGTGGATTATTGGTGCGTGTTTTTGTACTAGACGAGACAAAAAAAGTCACTGTTACACAAACTGTCTTACGAAAGATCATGCAAGAGAGGTAAGTTGGCATATCACAAAAAATTCAGGATGAAACTGTAGATGTACTTTGTAAAAATGAAGGGTTTAACACAACATGTGCAGCATTAGGGCCGGGAGAGTAGATGTAGTGTATCATACATTTAAAGTGTTTAATAATATTTAACCATTTAAAAGGAAATCTGACTAGCTGCAAAACACCAATTAAAGTGGCAAAAATATTTTCAAATCCTTAGTCCCTGAGGTAATAAATGGGGGTTATCAATTTATTTTAATTTGTTGATTAATTTATTACTGGGTTACCATTTATCGCCAATATGGATATCTGCCCCCCCCTCCCACCCCCAAAAGTATGGAGAAGGTTTGGAACGGCTCATGATCCGAAGCATACCACATCATCTGTAAAACACGGTGGAGGCAGTATTATGGCATGGGCATGCATGGCTTACAATGGCACTGGGTCACTAGTGTTTATTGATGATGTGACAGAAGACAGAACAGCCGGGTTAATTCTGAAGTGTATAGGGATATATTGTCTGCTCAGATTCAGCCAAATTCAGCGAAGTTGATTGGACGGCGCTTCACTTTACAGATGGACAATGACCCAAAACATACTGCGAAAGCAACCCAGGAGTTATTTAAGGCAAAGAAGTGGAATATTCTGCAATGGCCGAGTCAATCACCTGATCTCAACCCGATCGAGCATGCATTTCACTTGCTGAAGACAAAACTTAATGCAGAAAGACCCACGAACAAACAACTGAAGACAGCTGCAGTAAAGGCCTGGCAGACCATCACAAAGGAGGAAACCCAGCGTTTGGTGATGTCCATGCGTTCCAGACTTCAAGCAGTTATTGCCTGCAAAGGATTCTCGACAAAGTATTAAAAATGAACATTTTATTTATGATTGTGTTAATTTGTCCAATTACATGTGAGCCCCTGAATAATGGGAAAGGAAAAAACGGGTGACACGGCGGTCACAGCTCCTCCAATCAGCCAAACGCATTAGAAAAAATAAAAAACGTTATTAAATTAACAATGTGAACATCAGCAAGAATAAAACTCTGACGCGTTTCGTCCGGATGCAGACTTTATCAAAGAGTGAATTTCCTAATCATGAGACCATTCCTATATAGGTTGAACTACAATCCGATTGGCTACAGAATAACTGGGGCAAACCTCCCCTTCTCTCCTGATGATTAATGAATTAACATTAAATCACACTATATATTCGGATATAAGAAGTGTCTCATGCAAATAACAAACACAGTGAAATGTCAAAACAAACATATTAATCGAAGAAAAAATGAATAAAAACAAGGGTTAAAAACAATAGTGTTGAATTGGTCACAAATTTGCTACTAAAAGATGGTGGAGGAATTAAAGGTATACACATTGTTAATTTAATAAAGTTTTTTATTTTTTCTAATGCGTTTGGCTGATTGGAGGAGCTGTGTCACCTGTTTTTTCCTTTCACTTTGTTCGTCATTTCCGGCTGGGGCACGCGGACACCACATACAGCAGGCAATCGTGCTGCTCAACAATCAGCATCATAGGCAGATCACAGAAGTATATCGTGAGTACTGACCGCTGATTCTAACATCCGAGGACACATGGTGCAGGTGAGGTTTATGTTTACCGGAATTCATGGACTTACCTTTGGGCATTTCTCTGGACGTGTCCATCTGTACTTCTACCGGCGTTGCTAGCCCCCCCACCCTGTATTAGTTCGACTGGATGCAGTTTCTAAGTGTTTTAAAACAGTAACTAAGTGGTGTCTTTCTCTTGCTACTATTGGACTGATATATCTACTACCTCGGTTTTGGTAGCCGCAGATTCATATGGGGGTCATTCCCCAATTTTTTCTATACCCCTGAAATAATGGGACTGCGTATGAAAATGGTTGCAATTCCTAAACGTTTCATACGATATTTTTGATCAACCCCTTGAATTAAAGCTGAAAGTCTGCACTTCTATTGCATCTCAGTTGTTTCATATCAAATCCATTGTGGTGGCGGACAGACCCAAAAATTTGAAAATTGTGTCAGTGTCCAATTATTTCTGGACCTAACTGTATTTTGAATGTTCTTGATTGTTTTTTTTTACACGTGTATATATTTTGTGTCAATGTTTAAAACCTCATTTGTCTAACAGTGATATTGGGCATTAGTTGACAAGGGGGCGGTGTGGCGAAAATGGGGGTAATCAGCGCATTAATAAAGGCAGTGGGCTCGGCTGGTTACCCCTATTTCGTATTGGGGATGCAGGGGTTAATATTATATGCTGTTCCCCTTTTAAGACTGCTAATTTAGGAACGGAGTGAGCCAGCACCCTGATTTTTGGGGGTGCAGCCTCAGTGTAACCCCCCAAGAACACACATATTAAAAATATAACTTTGTCATAAGGGAAACATATATTTTTGATGAAGTGCCTTTCTGTTGCAGTTTTAAAATGTACCGGCAGGATGCTATTTTTTTCTGCCTGCCTTTGTAATGCATTAAGGAACAAATGTTATGCATACATGAAAGACCCCAGATTCTTAAAGTGTCACTTAATCAGGATGTTTCTGAGTAGCAGGTCCTGTTACTCCTCCTAGATATTTCACACCTTGGGACCAAACTCCAGACATTGCGTCCCCAGAAATGAGTGGCCCCTTTTCACTTAGCAGTGCTACCAAGCTGCTTACTGAGCATGCTCAGTTACCTGGGTTGGCTGTAGGATTTGCACATGTGACAAGGCAGGTTCTGATAGGAGGAAGATAATTCCTTGCCAATGGGATGAGGCTAATGTAAACCCCACAGGCCCTTGTCCTTAAAAAGGCCTGTACCCCTCATTCCTGTGTTGTTGCTGTGTTGCTGTTGTTACTGTTGCTGTTGTTACCTGATTTCTTCAAGCGGATAAGACCAAAGTACAGCGGCTACGATTCCAGAACGCAAGGGATTAAAAACATCGCAACAAGGGAACTTGCCCTGCTTCAGGATTTCGTTAGCCCTGGGGATCCAGAAAATCCCCAGAGAACCAGAAAAGACTTTGCACTTTCACAGAAGGATTGGACTGGTTATTTATTTGGCAATTTGCAAAAGGACTACATTTTAAAAGACAATCTTCTGGTGCTTTGGCACCTTTCTGGACATTATCTCCTGTTCCTATACCCGTACGTATAATTATTAAGTTTATTCTGCAGTTGTCGTGTGTTTGCCTATCAAGGGAATAAATCTCAGTTTATTTTGCTCAACCTGTTCTGCTCAATCAGGATCCACGAAATATAAATGTGTTATTAAGCGCGTCTCCCGTCACAGGCGTTTAAAACTGGTGGCAGCTGGTGAGATACTGATTGAGCCTATATTCCAGTTTCCTGTGGGGTTCTGTAATATAGTGAGGACCTTGTAGATTGCAAGCTCCTCAGACAAGTGGCAACTTACACACACTTCCAAAGAAGCATGAGATAATTCATTGGTCTCTGGAGTCATACCCCAGTGGCACCATGAGTCCACGCTCAGGAAGGTTTTGTACCTGGAACCGGGCGCAGATAGTGGAGAGATGTGTGGGGTACGGCTTCACGACAGACGGTCGTTCAAAGAGTCAGCTGGAAGAGGATTTAGAAGAATATGAGGGCAGGATGGCCCCGCCAGCAGACAGTACTCAGCCCGGAGTGCAAGAGATCTCTCCAGCTCCGGGGCTGCAAGGACAGGGGAAGGATGTCAGTGACCGCCTGGAAGAGGGTGGCGTGGTGCCAGGGGGTGCAGATGGATCAGTCGCTGCGGCGACCGGACTGGCTACCTCTGGACTCATTGCACTCCTCACCGCCTGGGGAGAAGGGCTTAGCTTTCAACAGCGACTCCAGCTCCTGTTGACAGCGCTTGGAAGGCCCCCTCATTCCCACCTTGTCAGCGGGGAACAGGACGTTCCTAGAGTAACTGCTGTGGAAGCAGCAGAGCCAGCAAATGAATATGTAACCAGCGGAGCCTTGGTGAGCAACGCAGCAGTCCCCAGAGAGGTAGCCATTCCGGCTAGGGGGGACCTGTCTGCACCTCAGCGGACTCCCAAACATACAGTGGGCAGCGACACGCCCTATACTGGGGAGTTCAAGCTTGAGAGACGGTGCTATCATTGCCACAAGGTGAGCCACATCCGGCCACATTGCCCGGACCGTGAGCAGTCTGGGGGACCCCATCAGGGGCAACGTTCACAAGCTGCAGGGCCACTAACCCAGATTGGGCTGGCCCACAGAGAGGAACAGAGCACAGCCATGGAGCCACAACCAAGAGGGATGTCCCAGGCAGATGCTGCTTTTGTCACCTCAGAGCCAGCAGCAGTGAGCAGAGGATGTCCAAGTGCATCTGTCGAGATGCAGCCTGCTGATGTCCTGAGCAGGCACCCACGGAGGGTTACCTTTGGTGACCGGCAAGCAGGGAGCTTGCCAGATTTGGGTGCTGCTGTTATTCTGGTGCAGCCAGAAGATTTGCTCCCGGGCACCGGGGTGCAAAGAACCATGCCTGATGGAGGGCTGCGGTCCTTACAGGGTGCCCAGATCATTTTGGATGGGGGTGCCAATCATGGCATGAGGGAGGTGGGGGTTTTGTCCAGGGAAACTGCTGAGGTGCGCCTTAGCAATAACCTGGAGCCTGTGATCTGTGTGGTTGCTGCGGAATTGCCTGCTGTTGCGGCAATTCCTAAGAGCCTGTCATCAGGAATCACAGCAGAACCAACCTCTGTCCCCCTGCATTTGGGACCAACGGTTTCAGTGGCCTCTGCGGAGACCAGACAGGTAAGCCAGACTACTGAGTCGCGACCAGTGACTGACTTACTGTTCCCTTTACCTGTTCCTGTTACCCCTAACTTAGAGACTAAGGGTGGGTGGTTTGAATTAGGGACAGCAGATAGGGATGCGGTGAAAGCTGACCCCAGCTTAGAAGGTATGGGACTGCGGGTGCCCGAGTCCTGGGAAAGCAGGGGGTCAGACCACAGGCTGTGGCACCGTGGGCTCTCAGGTAGGGAGCCAGGTTCTACCGGGTTAGCCAAGGTCTGGACAGGTAGAAGACGGTTAGTGGGACCCAGGGAGGGTAGGCAGCAAGTGTTGCAGGTAGCCTTCCCCAGTCCACTAGTGGGGCATCAGGGGGTCACTCACATGAGAACCCAGCTGTTGCAGCCTTACTTCTGGCCGGAGGCAGCAGGGGCAGTGGCAGACTTTGGCCACCCCTGGGACGCCTGCCAGCCAGAGGGTAAAGCGGGTGATTATGTGCAGATGCTCCTGAACCTGTTACCAGGAATGGGGAACATGTTTCAGGAAGTAGCTCAGACAAGCTGGGCAGGGCACATAGTACACATCAGCCTGTGCTCCCAGGGGATCTGCATCCTCTGCATAAGAATATCTATGGAGTATCAGCAGAGGTGGCAGACAGTGTAGAGAGGAAGGCAAAGGGGGGGGTCAGTCTTCAGCCTTCAGAATGGCCTCTGTGAGTTTTTCAGGGTGCCATTCCAGATGAGGAATGCTCTGGCTACCTCCCACCGCCTGGTCAGGAGGGCACTAGAGAGAGTGCAGAGGTATGTAGGAACATACAGGGAGAGGATAGTTGGCTTCAGGCAGATCTGGGGTTTGTATCCAGGACAGGTAGCAGCAATACTAGAGCAGTATAGGGCTCTGTTCACGGACAAGCCAGGGAGGACACACATCACTGAGCACCCAGTGCTTACAGGGGATCTGAGACCTCTGCATAAGCACGCTTATAGAGTGTCAGCAGAGGTGAAGGGCAGTATAGAGAGGGAGGTGGAGGAGATGCTGGCCCTAGGGGTAATTGTACCATCCCAGAGCCCTTGGGCTTGTCTGGTAGTCCTAGTGCCTAAGAAGGATGGGATCACCCGGTTCTATGTGGACTACCGGCAGCTCAATGCAGGGACGGTTTCAGATGCCTACCCCATGCCCCGCATGGATGAGTTGCTGGATGAACTCGCGGGGGCAAGGTATCTGACCCCAGGGATCTCAGTAAAGGGTACTGGCTGATCCCTTTGACCCAGGAGGCTCGGGAGAAGTCGGCTTTCATCACCACAAGTGGCCTCTATGAGTTCTTAGTGATGCCATTTGGGATGAAGAATGCACCGGCTACCTTCCAACGCCTGGTCAATCGTTTGCTAGAGAGTATGCAAGGGTTTGCAAGGGCTTATCTGGATGATTTTGCTGTGTTCAGTAACTCCTGGGAATCACACTTAATTCATGTAGCTGCGGTGCTAGCCAGGATTAGGGAGGCAGGTCTCGCCTTAAAACCCACCAAGTGCTTAGTAGGGATGGCTGAAGTCTTATACCTAGGGCATAGGGTGGGTGGAGGGCACCTCAAGCCAGAACCAGCTAAGGTAGAGGCAGTAGTGCAGTGGCCCACTCCCAAAACCAAGCAGCAGGACATGTCATTTCTAGGCACTGCAGGCTACTATAGGAAGTTTGTTCCCCAGTATAGTGCCGTTGCTAAACCCCTGACTGACTTGACCCAGAAGCGACTGTCTTTGCTGGTAGTCTGGTCTCCAGCCTGGGAAAAGGCATTTCAGGCTTTGAAGACTGCACTAGCCAGCGCTCCTATACTGGCCGCTCCAGATTATTCCAAGAAGTTTCTGGAGCAGACTGATGCCTCAGACGTTGGCATTGGTGCTGTGCTCAGCCAGGTGGGGGAGGAGGTCAGGGAACCTCCAATGATGTTTCTGGGCCGCAAGCGGCTGCCCAGAGAAGGGGCATATGCCACTATTGAGAAGGAGTGTCTGGCCATAGTATGGGCGCTAAAGAAGCTACAGCCCTCTCTGTATGGCAGACACTTCACTGTTATCACTGTCCATAACCCCCTAAATTGGTTGCAGAGGGTGTCGGGAGAGATTGCCAAGCTCTTGCGCTGGAGCCTTGCCTTGCAAGAATGTGACTTCACCATTCAGCACAAGAAAGGCAGTGAGCATGGGAATGCTGATGGCCTCTCCCGGCAGGACAATCCCCAAGACCTAATGACTTCAAAAACCATCCGGTCAGCCCAACCACCAGAGGAGGTGGCCAGGGCAAACCTTGGACTTTGAGTGGGGGAGATGTGGCGAAAATGGGGGTAATCAGCGCATTAATAAAGGCAGTGGGCTCGGCTGGTTACCCCTATTTCGCATTGGGGATGAAGGGGTTAATATTATATGCTGTTCCCCTTTTAAGACTGCTAATTTAGGAACGGAGAAAGCCAGCACCCTGATTTTTGGGGGTGCAGCCTCAGTGTAACCCCAAAAGAACACACATATTAAAAATATAACTTTGTCATAAGGGAAACATATATTTTGATGAAGTGCCTTTCTGTTGCAGTTTTAAAATGTACCGGCAGGATGCAATTTTTTTTCTGCCTGCCTTTGTAATGCATTAAGGAACAAATGTTATGCATACATGAAAGGCCCCAGATTCTTAAAGTGTCACTTAATTAGGATGTTTCTGAGTAGCAGGTCCTGTTACTCCTCCTAGATATTTCACACCTTGGGACCAAACTCCAGACATTGCGTCCCCAGAAATGAATGGCCCCTTTTTACTTAGCAGTGCTACTAAGCTGCTTATTGAGCATGCTCAGTTACCTGGGTTGGCTGTAGGATTTGCACATGTGACAAGGCAGGTTCTGATAGGAGGAAGATAATTCCTTGCCAATGGGATGAGGCTAATGTAAACCCCACAGGCCCTTGTCCTTAAAAAGGCCTGTACCCCTCATTCCTATGTTGTTGCTGTGCTGTTGCTGTTGCTGTTGTTACCTGATTTCTTCAAGCGGATAAGACCTAAGTACAGCGGCTACGATTCCAGAACGCAAGGGGTTAAAAACATCGCAACAAGGGAACTTGCCCTGCTTCAGGATTTCGTTAGCCCTGGGGATCCAGAAAATCCCCAGAGAACCAGAAAAGACTTTGCACTTTCACAGAAGGATTGGACTGGCTATTTATTTGGCAATTTGCAAAAAGACTACATTTTAAAAGACAATCTTCTGGTGCTTTGGCACCTTTCTGGACATTATCTCCTGTTCCTATACCCGTACGTGTAATTATTAAGTTTATTCTGCAGTTGTCGTGTGTTTGCCTATCAAGGGAATAAATCTCAGTTTATTTTGCTCAACCTGTTCTGCTCAATCAGGATCCACGAAATATAAATGTGTTATTAAGCGTGTCTCCCGTCACAGGCGGGGATAGAGGACGTGGGTGATGGCGGTAGTTGCCCTGGGGAGGGTGGTTAGGCTTCCCGTGGGGGGTGGGGGTGGTGGTGAGAGGGGTAAACCCCTTAATTACCGTAGCGACTACAATGGCAATGTTTTACTGGCCACTAATGGGGTCAACAGGGTTAGGTAATGTTTTCTTTTAATTAAGTATTAACCCCTTTGGTGCCTGTGGTATACCATGGTAACCACAGGCATGGAATGGGTTAATGTTATTTTGATCATAGGTTTCTGTAATAATACACAATACAGAATCCTACGATAGAAATATTAACCCAATGCGGTATGTAACACATTATTAACGGTCACGTTAATTCCCATATCGCGAGATTGGCCCAAATATCGCACCCAGTAAATTATTACCACAATCTTGATATATACCACCTTCAAATTGTGGTAATAACAACCGTCAGTTTATTATTTCCCTGGGCAGGGCCACCACCAGGGAGGGTTCTGCTGGGGTTGGCGTCCCTGGCCCGGTGAGTCAGGGGGCCCAGCTGCCCCGGGCACCCTGCGCAGCCATCAGGGCCGCCAAGACGGGTGTCTGACTGTGAAAGGGTACCCAGGCCACAAAATAAAGGTATTATGCCTGGCTGGCTGCCCCTGAGCTATATTGGGGAATTTTGAGTGTCAGCTCTTCAACCCAATTATAGTATATAACTGTTTGTATAATAATGTGCAGATAGTGAGTTTCAGGGTGATTTTATGGTAACATTTTGTCAGAGTATGTTTGAGTAGAAGGAGGGTCGGGTTGCGGGTTACCCCGAAACATGTACGCAGGAATCCCCCAGATTCCTGAGGACATGAGGAACACACCACCGGATAAAATCCTCCCTTTGAAGCAATTTGCAGCTCACCACCAAATCCCCCTGCTTCAGCACAAACCAAAACAGTAAGGGGAAAAGAAAATGGTTTTTAAAAGTCCCCCAAGATTTATAAGTTTAGTAAGGTAATGTTCAGAGTAAGTAATTCAGGGTGGAGGAAGGTACATTTGCATGGGAGACACAGTGGCTACTCCGCCCCTAAGCTTCAAAGGCGGTCCAAGATACGGACGTGTTAAATCTTTTGTTAGCAAGAAGGGGTGAAGGAGACTGAGCGGCACCCTGTAAGAGGGCCAGGGTTCCATATGCTAAGTGACAAGTGAGGGAAGATGGAGTTTGTCACACATGCTCAGTGGCTATACTGAGGCTTTGTGCCAGGTTTCGCAGGACTGGCAGAACCTGGCTATAGGTGGGACTATTGGTTCCCACGCCAAAGATTGGCTGCACATGATACAGATAGGCTTTTAAGGTTTTAAAAGTCCGGTGCAGCCAGTCAGGAGTTAGTTCCATCTATGTTCCATCTTGTACAGAAGATACCTCTAAGACTAAATCGTGCGGTACAAGGACGATTCCATCGCAACTAAGGATTCTGCTTCAAAAGTTCGTTAGAACTAAGGATTGGAAAACGAATCCTGCAAGGACAGAACAAAAATATTAATTTCAGCGGAGAAAGAGGAGTCTCAAGCAGTGCCCCTAGCCAAAGACTGTCTCATGGCTCTATTTACGCATCAACCCTGCTCTGGGAATTGATGCCTAGAGACTTGATTTCTGTGAATTTCGTTCTGTGGACATTTTATTTTGTTTTGGCTCGTTCCAGCAAGTGTTTATTCGTGGTATTTTGTAAATCAAGCTGTGTGTGTTTCTTGTGTAAATAAATTAAAATTAATTTTATCTCTTGCTTTGGTCAATTAAAGGATCCAGATATTCAGGTGTTAAAAACCTTGGTCCCCCGTGACAGGCTTATATTAACTGGTGGCAGCGGTGGGATCTGGTTGAACCTATGATATAGTATCTTGCGGGGTACTATAGCATAGAGCAGGCCTGCACAACTCCAGTCCTCGAGGGCCGTAAACAGGCCAGGTTTACAGGATATCCCTACTTCAGCACAGCTGGGTTAATTAGTGGCTCAGTATGACTGAGCCATTAATTGAGCCAGCTGTGCTGAAGTATGGATATCCTGAAAACCTGGAGTTGTGCAGGCCTGGCATAGAGGGAGACTCGAAGTTAAGATCTCCCAAAGCATGAGATAGCACACACACGATTTGCAAGAGAAGCGAAAAACACAGTCTCTCTTTGTGCCATATCTTGTTGCCTGCGGGTGAAGCATGGACAAGCGAGCAGGGAAATTCCGTTCCTGGGATCATGCCAGGCTCATTGCCCGGTGTGAAGAGAATGGGTTACTGACAGCTGGTCGGGCAAAGACACAACTAGAAGAGGATTTGGAGCAGCATGAAACAATCCTTTCTGTACTTTCCAACACAGCTCATGTGACTGCAGCCGCAGTGAAGTTACTCCAGCACAGGGTGGGTGAAATTATGCCACTCCTGGAGGAATAGCCTCCTATGGCGCTAAGGATGAAGAATGGAATAGAGTCTTGTGCAGTGATTTCTTCTTACAGGGAATACCTCAAAGAAGGGAACAAGAAATAAACAAAAACACCGCAATAGTGTATTATCTTTGAGACAAATAATAAGACGTGAGCTTCCAAGCGCTTGTGCTTAAAGGAAGCTACGTTGCTCCGCCGTATAGTAAAACTGAAATCCTACTCACCGTCCATGAGTAGGACATGTACAGTGGTTCGGGGTCTTTTGCCAGGGATAGCCGCTTGCCGTGGGGTGCAGGGCGTCCTTTAGTGCGGGGAGATTTCCTGCGGTCCTCGTGGTCTGCTGCCAACCGAGTAGTTTCTAACCGTCTCCTCCCGCTGACGTCACCGTCTGGTGTGCACAGCTACGGGGTCCCTGGATGGCCAAAAACCTTCCTACGCGTTTCGAAACTCCTTAATGCTGGGTTTCTTCGTCAGGGATGTCTGTTACATGGGGTTGTGCTTCCTTTTAAACCCTTGATGATTTAATTATGATAATTTGGTGGGAACGCCCTAATAAGAGTCCTGATAAGTGTCCTGTGTTTCTAAACATTGTTAAACAGGAATAAACAGTAATGAACAGTCATAAACCGTAATGCACAAAATCTTTGCACTGACATTTGTTTACATAGCATTTTTTTGTGTACATATAGCTAAGCCAGTGCGTACATACACGGATGAATATACAGGTGGATGAATATGGACATATTATAGCTGTAATTTGCTGCAAATAGAAATATATACTTATATATCACATAATATGTGTTCTTTTCATCCAAACATCAGATCATTTATTGCTTAAACATCAAACATTAAGCGATGTATACCTTAGTGCTTTCTGTCCCTTTTAAAGGGAAAATTAATTTTAGCACAAGTGCAGTTATATGTAATAATGAAATCATTTGTCAGTTTGGATGGAATCATACCATGCGTGGGTCTAGACACATGGTATATAATAGTCATTAATCATTTTGCAAACATTGTTCTACAATTACTATTTGGCAACAATTAATATGCAACAAACATTTTACAGGGTGACATATATAATAAACCTTATGGAAAAATTGACAACTTTTAATTCTACTTGTATTTGTATACTTGAATTCATATAGAAAATTTAATATGTTGTTAGTGAACTTATACCCCAATGATTTACACCAGAATAAATAAATGTTAGTAATATATTCCATACCATTCTTTGGATGTGAGTATGGATTTGATCTTGAGCAAAAATACTCTAAATGGTCTTTTTTAGAAAATTTACTTTGGAGAGACACATATCTTAAAGACAAATTATTGAATAATGTATTGAAGACTGCAATAATGTGAATTATACAAATTGAAAATTAACGTGATAATAGTGCTAACTACCTAAATAATATATATATTTTTTTATTTTATTCATTAAGTGATAGTGACATTAATGAGATTATTTGTATAATGCAATGTGGTGAATAATATTATAGTTTAGTGATTATATGAATATTTAGTGCATAAACTCATATATAGTGCATATTTTGTGATTATTTTGTGATGTTGGACAGGCAATTTCATGATAGCTGAGTTTGTCGGCGGACAAGGGACAGGGCACCCAGTCAGATCATACGAAATCTACATTATTTGAGGAATGATGTCAAATCAAATTCAACATTCAAACCTTTTGGACTGAGGGTTTTTAATTCGAAAATCCAATAGGACTCTCTTCTAGATATGATGTTTAGTTTATCTCCCCCTCTTTTACAGAATGTGGGACACTCTATGGCATGGCATTTTAGTCCTTCAGGGCTTTATGAATGTTTTAGTTTGAAATGGAGAGACACATTGTGGGCTTCAAAGCCTCTTTTGATGTTATAAATGTGCTCTCCAAGTCTTCTTTGTAATGTTCTGCCCGTGCGGCCCACATATTGCAGGCCACACGGGCATTCCAACAAATAGATGGCATATTGGCTATGGCAATTTATAAGTGATCTGATAGGATATTCTTTCAATGTGTTGTTGGAAATAAACTTTTTGGTTTTGATGCTGAATTGACATGCTATACATTTAATCTGTGGTGCTAGAGAACTGTATTTTGTGATGAAAGCAACTGTATCAACTGTCATATTTGTTTTTTGTTTTGGTTTATATTCCAATAGGTCTGACCTTGTCATGGCCTTTACAGTCTCTATGGCATTATCCAATTGATGTTTGTTATATTCTCGGTCAATGAATTTTTGTTTTAATTCCTGTGCCTGGACATCAAAGATTTGGGGGTCTGTGCAGTTGCGTTTAATCCTGACTAGTTGTCCTTTGGGAATGTTTTTAATCCAATTTGGATTGTGATGACTGCTGGCCAGTAAGTAGTTGTTTGCCTGGACCGGTTTGTAATAGGTTTTGGTTTTTAAGATGTTGTTTTCTGTGTATAACTGTAAGTCCAAAAACTCAATGCAGCTTTTACTTTCCTTAAACGTGAAGGTCAAGTTTCTATCATTGCTGTTAAGATATATTTTGAATGTTTCTAATTCTCCAACTGTACCCCTCCAAATGAATAAGACGTCGTCTATGTAGCGCCGCCATAGGACAAGATTCGCCCCCAGTTCTCTATTGGACCAGATGGTGTCATCCTCCCACTTACCCATATATAGGTTCGCGTAACTGGGAGCGAATTTTGTACCCATGGTGGTGCCACATGTCTGTAGATAGAATTGTTCTTTAAATAAGAAATAATTATGTCTTAGGGTGTAATTGATTGATTCCATCAAGAATTTGACTAGTGTGGTTGGCATGGATTTGTCATTCTCTAATATTGTTCTAGTTGCTTCGCATCCTTTAGTGTGTGAAATTACGGTATATAGCGATGTTACATCTGCAGTGACTATGATATAGTCCTGTTGCCATTGTAGGTCCCTCAGGATTTGCAAGATGTGCGTGGTGTCTCGTAGATGTGAGCGCAATTTGACTACATATTTTTGTAGATGGTGATCAATGTACTCAGATAATGCTGAAGTAATAGATCCTATGCCCGATATTATAGGGCGACCAGGTGGTCTCATAAGGTCTTTATGAATCTTCGGTATCATATAAAAGATAGGGATTCTTGGATGTAAATTATACAAAAATTCATGTTCCCTATCATTTATGACACCATCACTTACTGCTCCCTCCAATAGAAGTTTTAGTGTCTCCTGATATTTCGATGTGGGATTACAGTTTAAAGGGAGGTAGGTATCTTGATCATCAAGAATGCGTCTCGACTCCTCAATGTAGTAAGCCGCATCCATGACTACAATGCCCCCTCCCTTGTCCGCCGATTTAATCACTATTTGTTTGTTGTTCTCTAATTGTGTTATTGCCTGTTTCTCATCAAAACTAAGATTGTCTTTCTTTCTTTTCTCCTTCGAGATGTGTCTCTCCAAGTCTGCTGTGACCATTTCTGCGAATGATTCCACTAAATTGCCCCTTGCAAATTTGGGGTAAAAGGTTGATGTTGGTTTAAACTTAGTGTAGTTACTATTTGTACCCTCTATATTTTCGTCAATAGATGTTTTATTTTTTGCAAAAAAACTTTTAAGTGCTAGCTTTTTAACAAATTTTTGCACATCTATATAGATCTCAAAATTATTGGGATCGCTAGTGGGTGCAAATGTTAACCCTTTACTCAACACTTGTTTTTCAGGTTTAGTTAATTTATAATGACTTATATTAAATATATTGAGTTGCTGTTTGATCTTATTAAGTTTTCTCATTCGCTTATTGTTCTGGCTGGTTTTTTCTTTCCCATCTCTTCTACCTCTCTTCCTATTTTTCTTTTTCTTGTATTGGGTGAATCCCATTTTTTGTCTGATTTTTTTCTCTGATATTCCTCGTCCCTTTCTCTCTTCCAATCTAAAAAAGAAAACGTCGGTCTCTTTTCCAGACTGGAAGTTTGGGGGACACCCTGTTTTTTATCACCATTAATTAATTTTGGTTCTTTTGTGGGACTCACACTGATTTTATTTGTTTGTTTATTCTTACTTGTGGGAGATGTTGTGGGGCTTATCTTTTTCTGATGTGTATCATCTACAGTATATGTAAACCTCTTAGTTGATGAAAAGGAGAATTTATATTATATTTAGGTTTGCTGTTAGAGTTTTCTTTTTCTTTATTTGTCTCCTTTTCTCTTCTAAGATTGGTACGGTCTATTTCATCCTTTTGCTTTCTACTGTCTCTAGAATTAGATGGAGTCCTATCCCGGGATCCATCATATTTGGACTTTTCGGGTGCCCATTTTTTGTCATAACGTTTTTTGCCTTTATGAAAAGTTTGGGTTTTTTCAAAATTTGAAGTTTTCTTCCAATTTCTGTATTTACCTTGGGCATAGTCTAGCTTGTCCCTGTGGTGTTTAATTTTTTTGTTTTCTTTTATTTCTTTTTCTACCTGTTTTGTTTTTTTCTCAATTTTATCTTCATATAAAATTTTCTCTGAGCTAGTGATGGTTTCTAGATATTCCTGAATTTCGACAATTTCATTGTCTAGTTTTTGCAATAATTTCCTTCTATTCATGATTAGAAATCTCATTAGTTCAAATGAAAAATTTTCCCTTTAAAAGGGACAAAAAGCACTAAGGTATACATCGCTTAATGTTTGATGTTTAAGCAATAAATGATCTGATGTTTGGATGAAAAGAACACATATTATGTGATATATAAGTATATATTTCTATTTGCAGCAAATTACAGCTATAATATGTCCATATTCATCCACCTGTATATTCATCCGTGTATGTACGCACTGGCTTAGCTATATGTACACAAAAAAATGCTATGTAAACAAATGTCAGTACAAAGATTTTGTGCATTACGGTTTATCACTGTTCATTACTGTTTATTCCTGTTTAACAATGTTTAGAAACACAGGACACTTATCAGGACTCTTATTAGGGCGTTCCCACCAAATTATCATAATTAAATCATCAAGGGTTTAAAAGGAAGCACAACCCCATGTAACAGACATCCCTGACGAAGAAACCCAGCATTAAGGAGTTTCGAAACGCGTAGGAAGGTTTTTGGCCATCCAGGGACCCCGTAGCTGTGCACACCAGACGGCGACGTCAGCGGGAGGAGACGGATAGAAACTACTCGGTTGGCAGCAGACCACGAGGACCGCAGGAAATCTCCCCGCACTAAAGGACGCCCTGCACCCCACGGCAAGCGGCTATCCCTGGCAAAAGACCCCGAACCACTGTACATGTCCTACTCATGGACGGTGAGTAGGATTTCAGTTTTACTATACGGCGGAGCAACGTAGCTTCCTTTAAGCACAAGCGCTTGGAAGCTCACTTATTATTCAGCAGTGAGAACTGTCCTCTTCTTCAGCAGGAGAAAAGTCTACTGTTTATTAATCACACATATGTTTTATGTCAATTGCGGTTACAATTGTTTTAACCAATAAATGCTCTTTGTATCTTGTCCCATACGACAATTGTTGTCTCAAAGATAATACACTATTGCGGTGTTTTTGTTTATTTCTTGTTCCCTTCTCTGAGGTATTCCCTGTAAGAAGAAATCACTGCACAAGACTCTATTCCATTCTTCATCCTTAGCGCCATAGGAGGCTACTCCACACGAATCTTCTTATCTGGTTGGAAGATACCAGATCTACCTCTCAGGCAGCTCAAGGACAATCTTCATCATAAACTGTACCACAGGTTTTGTTCTACTGTATATATCACTGTTTATAACACTGTATTAATTTGTTTACACTAGCGCTTTAATTGCACTTATCATTTTACCACTTTGAGTTTATCTTAAGTGTTAGCTGCTGTGTTACATAGAATCAGATTTCATTATGAGCACTTTATTTCACAATCGGAATAGTAGAGGGTTAGATATAGACTCTATATTTTCCACAGAACAAAACAATGATAATATCATGATACAGGAAGATGAAAAGGTAGAAGATCTAGAGGCTACTTATGACAGACTAGAAAAATTATTAATTCACGAATCCCGTCAATTATGGGACGCAGTAGCTCTAGAAAAATATTTGGAACAAAAAATGATCCCTAGGGGTCTGCGAATTTTCAAATCTCCAACAACAGATTTTGAAAGTGATCAATTCATTTTAGAATGGAATAGACTATTGGACAATTGTTCATTTGAACTAATGAGATTTCTAATCATGAATAGAAGGAAATTATTGCAAAAACTAGACAATGAAATTGTCGAAATTCAGGAATATCTAGAAACCAACAC
The DNA here is from genome assembly GCF_040206685.1 of Ascaphus truei. Taxonomy (NCBI): domain Eukaryota; kingdom Metazoa; phylum Chordata; class Amphibia; order Anura; family Ascaphidae; genus Ascaphus; species Ascaphus truei. Next base: position 34,648,572 of record NC_134497.1, on the reverse strand, counting down.
TAGCTCAGAGAAAATTTTATATGAAGATAAAATTGAGAAAAAAACAAAACAGGTAGAAAAAGAAATAAAAGAAAACAAAAAAATTAAACACCACAGGGACAAGCTAGACCAGGGTTTCCCAAACTTTTTATATGCTATACTGGCCTATAGGTAAAATAAAACAGATAAGAATGTCCATACAGAGAGACTGGGGGGGGGGGGGGCAGAGAGAGACCAGGGAGAGGGCAGAGAGAGACCAGGGAGGGGGCAGAGAGAGACCAGGGAGGGGGACAGAGAGAGACCAGGGAGGGGGACAGAGAGAGACCAGGGAGGGGGACAGAGAGAGACCAGGGAGGGGGACAGAGAGAGACCAGGGAGGGGGACAGAGAGAGACCAGGGGTGGGGGCAGAGAGAGACCAGGGAGGGGGCAGAGAGAGACCAGGGAGGGGGCAGAGAGAGACCAGGGAGGGGGCAGAGAGAGACCAGGGAGGGGGCAGAGAGAGACCAGGGAGGGGGCAGAGAGGGACCAGGGAGGGGGCAGAGAGAGACCAGGGAGGGGGCAGAGAGAGACCAGGGGGGGCAGAGAGAGACCAGGGGGGGGGCAGAGAGAGACCAGGGCGGGGGCAGAGAGAGACCAGGAAGGGGGACAGAGAGAGACCAGGGAGGGGGACAGAGAGAGACCAGGGGTGGGGGGCAGAGAGAGACCAGGGAGGGGGCAGAGAGAGACCAGGGAGGGGGCAGAGAGAGACCAGGGAGGGGGCAGAGAGAGACCAGGGAGGGGGCAGAGAGAGACCAGGGAGGGGGCAGAGAGAGACCAGGGAGGGGGCAGAGAGGGACCAGGGAGGGGGCAGAGAGGGACCAGCGAGGGGGCAGAGAGAGACCAGGGGGGGCAGAGAGAGACCAGGGGGGGGGCAGAGAGAGACCAGGGCGGGGGCAGAGAGAGACCAGGGGGGGGGCAGAGAGAGACCAGGGGGGGGGGGGGCAGAGAGAGACCAGGGGGGGCAGAGAGAGACCAGGGAGGGCAGAGAGAGTCCAGGGAGGGGGCAGAGGGAGACCAGGGAGGGGGCAGAGGGAGACCAGGGAGGGGGACAGAGAGAGACCAGGGAGGGGGACAGAGAGAGACCAGGGGGGGGCAGAGAGAGACCAGGGGGGCAGAGAGAGACCAGGGGGGGGCAGAGAGAGACCAGGGAGGGCAGAGAGACCAGGGATGGGGCAGAGAGAGACCAGGGGGGGGCAGAGAGAGACCAGGGGGGGGAAAGAGAGAGACCAGGGGGGCAGAGAGACCAGGGGGGGCAGAGAGAGACCAGGGGGGGCAGAGAGAGACATGGGGGGGCAGAGAGAGACCAGGGGGGGCAGAGAGAGACCAGGGGGGGCAGAGAGAGACCAGGGGGGCAGAGAGAGACCAGGGAGGGGGCAGAGGGATACCAGGGAGGGCAGAGAGAGACCAGGGATGGGGACAGAGAGAGACCAGGGAGGGGGACAGAGAGAGACCAGGGAGGGGGACAGAGAGAGACCAGGGAGGGGGACAGAGAGAGACCAGGGGGGGGGACAGAGAGAGACCAGGGAGGGGGACAGAGAGAGACCAGGGAGGGGGACAGAGAGAGACCAGGGAGGGGGACAGAGAGAGACCAGGGAGGGGGACAGAGAGAGACCAGGGAAGGGGACAGAGAGAGACCAGGGAGGGGGAGAGAGAGACCAGGGAGGGGGCAGAGAGAGACCAGGGAGGGGGCAGAGAGAGATCAGGGAGGGGGCAGAGAGAGACCAGGGAGGGGGCAGAGAGGGACCAGGAATGGGGCAGAGAGAGACCAGGGAGGGGGCAGAGAGAGACCAGGGGGTGCAGAGAGAGACCAGGGGTTGGCAGAGAGAGACCAGGGGTTGGCAGAGAGAGACCAGGGGGGGGGGGCAGAGAGAGACCAGGGGGGGGCAGAGAGAGAACAAGGAGGGCAAAGAGAGAGAGAGAGACCAGGGGCACCCAGTTCCAGTAGTCCCCGTGCAATAAAATGTCTAAAAGTGCTTGCAGTGCAATTGTTCTGAAAGTTATTTTTTTCTGCCTGCTGGGGGGGGGGGGGGAGGGGGCTGCTGCTGCACTTACCCTGTAGTCGGAAACACAATGGAGCAGGAGCAGGCAGGTTCTCTTCTTCTTCAAGGCTTGCTGGAGTGAAGCTAGGGTTCCACAGCTTGTGCATGCTCTGGGCTTCCATACCCACCCACCTGACCTCCCTCCCCCCTGACCTGGTGCCGTGAAGATACAGGAAGTGTTAGAGGCAGAGCTACTGCTGATTGCTTCTCTGCATGGGGTCCTGCACAAGTGCACAGCTAAGCAGCAGCAGATTTTTAGTTTTGTTTTTTACGGAGCCTAGCAGAAGTGCGACCGCTCTGCCCTGTGTCCTAGCCATGCCCCCCGACAAGAGTTTTTTTTAGGCGACCCGGCATTTTGCTTTCGTGGCCCGGTGCCGGGTCGCGACCCACCATTTGGGAAACGCTGAGCTAGACTATGCCCAAGGTAAATACAGAAATTGGAATTAAACTTCAAATTTAGAAAAAAACCAAACTTTTCATAAAGGCAAAAAACGTTATGACAAAAAATGGGCACCCGAAAAGTCCAAATATGATGGATCCCGGGATAGGACTCCATCTAATTCTAGAGACAGTAGAAAGCAAAAGGATGAAATAGACCGTACCAATCTTAGAAGAGAAAAGGAGACAAATAAAGAAAAAGAAAACTCTAACAGCAAACCTAAATATAATATAAATTCTCCTTTTCATCAACTAAGAGGTTTACATATAGATTATACACATCAGAAAAAGATAAGCCCCACAACATCTCCCACAAGTAAGAATAAACAAACAAATAAAATCAGTGTGAGTCCCACAAAAGAACCAAAATTAATTAATGGTGATAAAAAACAGGGTGTCCCCCAAACTTCCAGTCTGGAAAAGAGACCGACGTTTTCTTTTTTAGATTGGAAGAGAGAAAGGGACGAGGAATATTAGAGAAAAAAATCAGACAAAAAATGGGATTCACCCAATACAAGAAAAAGAAAAATAGGAAGAGAGGTAGAAGAGGTGGGAAAGAAAAAACCAGCCAGAACAATAAGCGAATGAGAAAACTTAATAAGATCAAACAGCAACTCAATATATTTAATATAAGTCATTATAAATTAACTAAACCTGAAAAACAAGTGTTGAGTAAAGGGTTAACATTTGCACCCACTAGCGATCCCAATAATTTTGAGATCTATATACAGTAGATGTGCAAAAATTTGTTAGAAAGCTAGCACTTAAAAGGTTTTTTGCAAAAAATAAAACATCTATTGACGAAAATATAGAGGGTACAAATAGTAACTACACTAAGTTTAAACCAACATCAACCTTTTACCCCAAATTTGCAAGGGGCAATTTAGTGGAATCATTCGCAGAAATGGTCACAGCAGACTTGGAGAGACACATCTCGAAGGAGAAAAGAAAGAAAGACAATCTTAGTTTTGATGAGAAACAGGCAATAACACAATTAGAGAACAACAAACAAATAGTGATTAAATCGGCGGACAAGGGAGGGGGCATTGTAGTCATGGATGCGGCTTACTACATTGAGGAGTCGAGACGCATTCTTGATGATCAAGATACCTACCTCCCTTTAAACTGTAATCCCACATCGAAATATCAGGAGACACTAAAACTTCTATTGGAGGGAGCAGTAAGTGATGGTGTCATAAATGATAGGGAACATGAATTTTTGTATAATTTACATCCAAGAATCCCTATCTTTTATATGATACCGAAGATTCATAAAGACCTTATGAGACCACCTGGTCGCCCTATAATATCGGGCATATGATCTATTACTTCAGCATTATCTGAGTACATTGATCACCATCTACAAAAATATGTAGTCAAATTGCGCTCACATCTACGAGACACCACGCACATCTTGCAAATCCTGAGGGACCTACAATGGCAACAGGACTATATCATAGTCACTGCAGATGTAACATCGCTATATACCGTAATTTCACACACTAAAGGATGCGAAGCAACTAGAACAATATTAGAGAATGACAAATCCATGCCAACCACACTAGTCAAATTCTTGATGGAATCAATCAATTACATCCTAAGACATAATTATTTCTTATTTAAAGAACAATTTTATCTTCAGACATGTGGCACCGCCATGGGTACAAAATTCGCTCCCAGTTACGCGAACCTATATATGGGTAAGTGGGAGGATGACACCATCTGGTCCAATAGAGAACTGGGGGCGAATCTTGTCCTATGGCGGCGCTACATAGACGACGTCTTATTCATTTGGAGGGGTACAGTTGGAGAATTAGAAACATTCAAAATATATCTTAACAGCAATGATAGAAACTTGACCTTCACGTTTAAGGAAAGTAAAAGCTGCATTGAGTTTTTGGACTTACAGTTATACACAGAAAACAACATCTTAAAAACCAAAACCTATTACAAACCGGTCCAGGCAAACAACTACTTACTGGCCAGCAGTCATCACAATCCAAATTGGATTAAAAACATTCCCAAAGGACAACTAGTCAGGATTAAACGCAACTGCACAGACCCCCAAATCTTTGATGTCCAGGCACAGGAATTAAAACAAAAATTCATTGACCGAGAATATAACAAACATCAATTGGATAATGCCATAGAGACTGTAAAGGCCATGACAAGGTCAGACCTATTGGAATATAATATGTAATAGTGGGTGGGGGAGTGGGGGAAGTGGATGGACTGGGCGCTTCCTAAACAATATAATAATTAGTGTGATAAGTGACACACCTTAAGTACACACAATAAACCTATCACCATATAGTGTTAAATAAAATAAATTAAAACCAGTGTACAACAGCAGCTCAACTTCCTCTGGTGGGATCGTTCCTAATCCCAGGATGTGGAGTATTCTTTTCTTGGGGTTGTGGAGGAGCGCTGCATCTCGTGATATGTGAAAAAATATAAATATATATAGTGCAGATGGTAATTCACTGCTTTAAATGATGTAAAACATAAGAAATGAACTCACAAAAAACGTATAAAATCACTGCATGTCAGAGATCCTTCTCTCTCTGACTGGAGCCCTTTTTGTTACTGGAGTCTGTATCCTCTCAGTGAAGTGGATGATATGAAAATAAAGAAAACCACAAATAGTGCAAATAGTATGAACTATACAAATGTATTATGCACAGGTAATTAGGAAACTCACATTTTCCATAATAAAGTGGGTGGTGGAGAGAACCGCCGATAGAAGCAGGCTGCTGTTCGGTGCTTCACTTTCCCCTCACAGTGTAGTTCAATGCCAGTCTATAGAGTGTCCCACATTCTGTAAATGAGGGGGAGATAAACTAAACATCATATCTAGAAGAGAGTCCTATTGGATTTTCGAATTAAAAACCCTCAGTCCAAAAGGTTTGAATGTTGAATTTGATTTGACATCATTCCTCAAATAATGTAGATTTCGCATGATCTGGCTGGGTGCCCTGTCCCTTGTCCGCCGACAAACTCAGCTATCATGAAATTGCCTGTCCAACATCACAAAATAATCACAAAATATGCACTATATATGAGTTTATGCACTAAATATTCATATAATCACTAAACTATAATATTATTCACCACATTGCATTATACAAATAATCTCATTAATGTCACTATCACTTAATGAATAAAATAAAAAAAATATATATTATTTAGGTAGTTAGCACTATTATCACGTTAATTTTCAATTTGTATAAGTCACATTATTGCAGTCTTCAATACATTATTCAATAATTTGTCTTTAAGATATGTGTCTCTCCAAAGTAAATTTTCTAAAAAAAGACCATTTCGAGTATTTTTGCTCAAGATCAAATCCATACTCTCATCCAAAGAATGGTATGGAATATATTACTAACATTTATTTATTCTGGTGTAAATCATTGGGGTATAAGTTCACTAACAACATATTAAATTTTCTATATGAATTCAAGTATACAAATACAAGTAGAATTAAAAGTTGTCAATTTTTCCATAAGGTTTATTATATATGTCACCCTGTAAAATGTTTGTTGCATATTAATTGTTGCCAAATAGTAATTGTAGAACAATGTTTGCAAAATGATTAATGACTATTATATACCATGTGTCTAGACCCACGCATGGTCTGATTCCATCCAAACTGACAAATGATTTCATTATTACATATAACTGCACTTGTGCTAAAATAAATTTTCCCTTTAAAAGGGACAAAAAGCACTAAGGTATACATCACTTAATGTTTGATGTTTAAGCAATAAATGATCTGATGTTTGGATGAAAAGAACACATATTATGTGATATATAAGTATATATTTCTATTTGCAGCAAATTACAGCTATAATATGTCCATATTCATCCACCTGTATATTCATCCGTGTATGTACGCACTGGCTTAGCTATATGTACACAAAAAAATGCTATGTAAACAAATGTCAGTACAAAGATTTTGTGCATTACGGTTTATCACTGTTCATTACTGTTTATTCCTGTTTAACAATGTTTAGAAACACAGGACACTTATCAGGACTCTTATTAGGGCGTTCCCACCAAATTATCATAATTAAATCATCAAGGGTTTAAAAGGAAGCACAACCCCATGTAACAGACATCCCTGACGAAGAAACCCAGCATTAAGGAGTTTCGAAACGCGTATGAAGGTTTTTGGCCATCCAGAGACCCCGTAGCTGTGCACACCAGACGGTGACGTCAGCGGGAGGAGACGGTTAGAAACTACTCGGTTGGCAGCAGACCACGGGGACCGCAGGAAATCTCCCCGCACTAAAGGACGCCCTGCACCCCACGGCAAGCGGCTATCCCTGGCAAAAGACCCCGAACCACTGTACATGTCCTACTCATGGACGGTGAGTAGGATTTCAGTTTTACTATACGGCGGAGCAACGTAGCTTCCTTTAAGCACAAGCGCTTGGAAGCTCACTTCTTATTCAGCAGTGAGAACTTTCCTCTTGTTCAGCAGGAGAAAAGTCTACTGTTTATTAATCACACATATGTTTTATGTCAATTGCGGTTACAATTGTTTTAACCAATAAATGCTCTTTGTATCTTGTCCCATACGACAATTGTTGTCTCAAAGATAATACACTACTGCGGTGTTTTTGTTTATTTCTTGTTCCCTTCTCTGAGGTATTCCCTGTAAGAAGAAATCACTGCACAAGACTCTATTCCATTCTTCATCCTTAGCGCCATAGGAGGCTACTCCACACGAATCTTCTTATCTGGTTGGAAGATACCAGATCTACCTCTCAGGCAGCTCAAGGACAATCTTCATCATAAACTGTACCACAGGTTTTGTTCTACTGTATATATCACTGTTTATAACACTGTATTAATTTGTTTACACTAGCGCTTTAATTGCACTTATCATTTTACCACTCCTGGAGGAAGATGGACAAGGGGAGGGAGAGGGTGCTCACCAGGATATTGGTGAAAGACTGGGGTTGGGGGTTGCGGAGGACATTGTGCCAACAGTTCCAATTGCTCCTTATGTTCCTGCGGAGACCCCTAACTCTGGACTAACAGCCCTTCTTGCCTCATGGGGGGCAAACGCTACAGCCGATGAGCGGATTTGCATGCTGGCAGCTGTTCACAGACAAGTGACCCCTCATGCTCACCTGGTGAATGGAGAGCAGCCTGTGCCCCAGGTTAACCATCAGTTTCAATAAGTTCGTCTGTGGCAAAGACAAGATAGACGGATTTTTATCTGACTTTAAAACGCAGTGCTTAAGGTACAGAGTACCACAACGTGACTGGGTGCTGTGGTTATATCCCTTGCTGTCGGGCAAGGCAAAAGAGACCCTGAAGTCCACCCCACGAGAGGATCGGGATGACCACGACCACCTCAAGGCATTACTGCTGCTGCGGTATGCCCTCACCCAAGAAGCGTACAGAGGCAAGTTCAGGACAGAGGAACGCCATCCTCAGGAGTCCTTTGTGAACTATGGTGCCTGCATGGCACGCCAGGGTACTCAGTGGGTGGAGGGTTGTGGTGCCACAAAGTACCACACGCTGCTGGACTTACATCTTCCATGAGCAGTTATTGCAGCAGTGCCCCTCAGACGTGAGGGCATGGGTCTTTAACAAAAAAATGAAGACTCATGAGGAGGCTGCCAGGATGGCTGACGAGTACTTATGCAGCCATGCCCTGATGGAGGAGAAAGGTGCTCCCAGACAACCGCTATGCCAGCCAAGCGAGCCAAGCAAACGCCTCAGTGGGTGCAAAAATCTGCAGCAGCAGAGCACAGTAATCCTAAAACCTGCAGAATTTAGGCATGAGAAAAGGTGCTACCTGTGTAACAAAGTCGGTCACATCAGACCCGACTGTCCGGACCGTGCCAGGTCCAGTGAACCCCATCTGGGGGAACGCTCTCCAGCTGCGAGACCGGTCGCCAGTAGGCGACTGGCACACACAGAAGAGTCAAGCCGAGCCGTGAATTCAACCCACAGAAGGACGTCCACGGAGAGATCTGCATTTGACCCTCAGGACCCAGCAGTGGAGACGGAGGAGCATTAGGTTGCATCAGTCGGGATGCAGCCCAGTGATGCCCAACAGAAACATCTGCAGAGGGTGACCATCGAAAACCGTCAAGCGGACGGCTTGTTGGATTCCGGTGCCTTCGTTACCCTGGTCCGGCCTGATATGGTCCGGCCAGAGGATTTGCTCCCAGTCACTGGGATGCGTGTGACCATGCCAGATGGAGGACCGTGGTCACTCCAGGTTGCCCGGGTCTTTTTGGATTGGGGTGCCGGTCGTAGCATGAGGGAGGTGGGGGTATTGCCTGGGTTAGATGCCGCAGTTTTGCTCGGCAATGACCTGGGACATGTTACCTGTGTATTCACTGCAGAGCTGGCTCCTGTTGCAGCGATTCCTAGGAGCCAGTTATCAGGGATGGCAGCAGGATCAACCCGTCCCCCTGCATTTGGGACCAACAGTTCCAGCGGTCTCTGAGGGGACCAGACAGGTAAGCCAGACTACTGAGTCGCGACCAGTGACTGACTTACTGTTCCCTTTACCTGTTCCTGTTTCCCCTGAATTAGAGACTAACGGTGGGTGGTTAGTGTTAGGAACAGAATTTAGGAATGCGGTGAAAGCTGACCCCAGCCTAGAAGGTATGAGACTGCGGTCGTCCGAGTTTCAGGCAGCGGGGGGTCAGACCACTTGCTGTCGCACCGCTGGCTCTGGGGTAGGGAGTCTGGATCTACCGGGTTTGAAGGAGTCTGGACAGATAGAAGACGGTTAGTGGTATCTAGGGAGTGTAGGCAGCAAGGATTACGGGAAGCCCACTTCATTCCACTAGCGGGTCACTCAGACGAGAGGTTAGCTGTTGCAGCATTACTCCTGGCCGGAGGCATCAGGGGCAGTGGCAGAGTTGTGCCGCCCCGGTGATGCCTGCCAGCAAGAGGGTAAAGCGGGTGCTTGTGCGGATACTCCTGGACCTGTTACCAGGAATAAGAGGCTGTTTCAGGGAGTAGCGCAGGCAGTGCCAAGCATCTTGGCTGGGATAGGTTATACTAGGGGGGTTCCAGGTGAGCTAGGGTCCCGGGTGAGTAGGCAGCCAGGAGCAGTAGCCAGGGCTAGGTCAGAACAGCATAGGGTTCTGTTCTCGGACCAGCCGGGCTGGACACATGGCACAGATCATCGTGGGCTCACAAGTGATCTGCGCCCTCTGCATAGGAATTCATACAGGGTATCAGCAGAGGTGAAGGGCAGTGTAGAGAGGGACGCTAGGGAGACGTCAGCCTTCATCACCCCGAGTGGCCTCAGTGAATTTTTAGTGATGCCATTCGGGATGAGGAATGCCCTGGCTACCGTTCGATGCCTGGTCAGTAGGTTGCTGGAGGGAGTGCAGAGTTATGTAGGTGCATATCTGCGGGAGATAGCTATAGTTATTCTTGGGATTTACCGCTAGCACAGGTTAGCTCGAGTAAGGGAAGCAGGGCTATTGGTGAAAGCCCCTAAGTGCTTAGTTGGGATGGCTGAGATGTTTGACCTAGGGCACAGGGCGAGTGGAGGGCATCTGACTTTTCTAGGTACCACTGGTTGCTGTAGAGGGTTTATCTCACAGCACAGAGCTGTGACTAGATCCCTGACTGACTTGACTGGGAAGTGACTCTCGGTACTGTTGGTCTGGTCTGCAGCCTGTGAAAGGGCAATTCAGGCTCTGATAACTGCACTACCCAGTGTGCTGCTACTAACTGCACCAAACTCTGCTACAAAGTTTTGTGTGCAGACCGATGTCCCGGACGTTGATATCAGTGCTGTGCTCAGCCGAATACGGGGAGCACCGGGCACGACAGTGCAGATGAACCATACCGCAAAGACTGCCCTGTTGAACTGTTAACCTCAATAGTTGGGCCGCCTGTCAATACGCCGGATTGGGCGGTTGTGCCAGCGCCTACGCTTTGAGGTGGGGAGGTGTGACGGTGAAGGGGTACACAGGCCACCAAATAAAGGTATTACGCCTGGCTGGGTGCCCCTGAGCTATATTGGGGAATTGTGCGTGTCAGCTCTTCAACCCAATTATGGTATATAACTGTTTGTATAATAAAGATGTATGTGGTTTTACTGTTCCAGGAGTGCCAAGCAACGGGGATATGCAGGGCGTGAGTTTCAGGGGTGATTTTACGGTAAAATGTTGTCAGGGTGTGTTTGGGTAAAAGGGGGCCCGGGTTGCGGGTTCCCCCAAAACATGTACTCAGGAATCCCCCCCGATTCCTGAGGACATGAGGAAGAAAGACCACCGGATTTGTATGGACAGAATGAAAATATTCATTTCGGCGGAGAAAGAGGGGTCGCAAGCTGCGCCCCAAGCCAAAGACTGTCTCGTGGCTCTATTTGCGCATCAACCCCACTCTGGGAATTGATGTCTAGAGACTATTTCTGCGAATTTCGTTCCGTGGACATTTTATTTCGTTTTGCCCTGTTCCAGTAAGTGTTTATTCGTGTTGTAAATCAAGCTGTGTGTGTTTCTTCTGTAAATAAATTACAATGTATTTTATCTCATGCTTTGTTCAATAAAAGGATCAAGATATTAAGGTGTTAAAAAGCGTGGTCTAAATTCTGCGTTCTTTCTTGGCTCATATGTGATGTCTACTTACAAGATGTAAGTCAAAATCAAGCGGTTTTGACACTCAATGGTCTCTGCTGTGCAGGTATTCCCACCAGGTGATAGGGTCTCCAGCTCTCAGCTCCGCAGCAAAGTGTATGTAAAAGAAATACAAACCATAGTGCAGACCAGTATAATGTAAAAAAACTAGACTTTATGGGGTTTAAAAATGAACACTTACAATAAAAACAAGTATTTCAGGCATGTACCACAATCATTGTGATCAAAGAGAGAAGATGATTTTTTGGTTTACACTTCAGGCTCACCCGCCTCCTCCGGTGTGACTTGGTGTGGACCACCACTCTCAGGGACTTTGTACCTCCAGCGGTGGGCGCATTGATCCAGGTCTCTCTTCCCTCGTGGGTTGACACTCCTGAGGAAGCCACACACCCTTTTTTGGCGAAACGCGTAGAGTGGTAGCCGCCCAGAGAGGAGAGAGAAGAGAGGAGAAATTTACTGACAGATACTCACAGAACCGCGACCGGAAGTGACGTATCGGGACGGAGCGGAAGTGACGCATCGGTGTGCGAGTGAAGCTGAAACATCCATCAGAGAGGCTGTATCCCAGTGAAGAACTCCACAGTGCCTGCGGGCAGCTGTTATGGGAAGGTGATCGACCCACAGAAGAGGGAACCCACGAGGGAAGAGAGACCTGGATCAATGCGCCCACCGCTGGAGGTACAAAGTCCCTGAGAGTGGTGGTCCACACCAAGTCACACCGGAGGAGGCGGGTGAGCCTGAAGTGTAAACCAAAAAATCATCTTCTCTCTTTGATCACAATGATTGTGGTACATGCCTGAAATACTTGTTTTTATTGTAAGTGTTCATTTTTAAACCCCATAAAGTCTAGTTTTTTTACATTATACTGGTCTGCAGTATGGTTTGTATTTCTTTTACATACACTTTGCTGCGGAGCTGAGAGCTGGAGACCCTATCACCTGGTGGGAATACCTGCACAGCAGAGACCATTGAGTGTCAAAACCGCTTGATTTTGACTTACATCTTGTAAGTAGACATCACATATGAGCCAAGAAAGAACGCAGAATTTATATCACTTGAATTTTATTGTCTGCACTTAGATTGTTTTTCTTGTTTTATGTTCTTTTCCCTCCATGCTCCCCCTGGATTACAACTGGAGAGTGACGATTTGTGGGACTAGCGAAACCAGTCCCCACCAGCTGGGTTTGAGCAGGGGGTTTGAACCTTTCAATAATATTATCACGTTATTTGAACACAATATCACTGTTTAACAATTAATTGATTTGGTCAAAATATTCACTGTATATTATTAGTGTACACTAATAGAGTTAGCGCCGTTTTCTTTCACCTTCACGTAGCAAAAAGCGTGGTCTCCCATGACAAGGGGGACAAAGGATAATGGCTACCAGTCGCGGCCAGGCCCCGGCTCTGCATCAGATGCAGTCCTTCCTGTCCCAGCCTCTGACGTCAGTGCGCTGTGCCCCTCTGACGTCAGCACGCCAAAGCTTCCAGTGCGCGCTGACTGGAAGCTCGGTGTGGGACACAGTGAGGAGGCCTGCATCTGATGGCCGGTCGCAGCCGGCTCCTGACTCTCTGCCCGTCCCTGCAGCCACCGCCAGTCCCGACCATCCCCAAGGTATGTTTACTTTTATTTATATTTATTTATTTATAAAATATTTTACCAGGAAGTAATACATTGAGAGTTACCTCTCGTTTTCAAGTATGTCCTGGGCAGAGTTAAGACAAATAATACATGGTTACAAATACAGTTACATAAATGAACAGGGTATACATTATATACAAGACATTGCATGCACAGTTAAAGAAAATATATGTTATGGGCGAATGAAACAGTTACAGACCAGATTAAAATGTGAGACAGCCTTAGATTTGAAAGAACTTAAAGTGGTGGTGGATGTGAGAGTCTCTGGTAGGTTGTTCCAGTTTTGGGGTGCACGGTAAGAGAAGGAGGAATGGCCGGATACTTTGTTGAGCCTTGGGACCATGAACAATCTTTTGGAGTCTGATCTCAGGTGATAAGTGCTGCATGTGGTAGGGGTGAGGAGCTTGTTCAGATAGCTGGGTAGCTTGCCCATAAAGAATTTAAAGGTAAGACAGGAAAGTTGAACTTTGCGCCTACTCTAGTGATGACCAATCTAGTTCTTTGAGCATTTCGCAGTGATGTGTGTTGTAGTTGCATTGGAGAACAAAACGACAAATTGAATTGTAGAGGGTGTCAAGTTTGCTAAGGTGGGTTTGAGGTGCCGTGCCATATACTATGTCTCCATAGTCAATAATTGGCATTAGCATCTGCTGTGCGATACGCTTTCTGACCAGGAGACTTAGGGAGGATTTGTTCCTGTAAAGTACCCCTAGTTTGGCATAGGTCTTGGTTGTCAGGGTATCAATGTGCATTCCGAATGTTAAATGGGAGTCAAACCATAAGCCTAGGTATTTAAAACTAGTGACAGGGGTTAGGGTGGTGTTAGTGTTGGTTCTAATATGGAGCTCAGTCGTTGGAAGCTTTAAGAATTTAGTCTTGGTCCCAAATACCATTGTTACAGTCTTGTCAGTGTTTAAAAACAGTTTGTTTTGGGAAATCCAGTTTTCGAGTCTCAAAAAGTCAGACTGAAGTATGTGTTGAAGGTCAGAGAGGCTATGGCTGTGTGCATATAGGATTGTGTCATCTGCATACATGTGTATTGAGGCTTCCTTACAAGCTGTGGGAAGATCATTAATGAACACTGAGAAGAGTAGGAGCCCCAGAACAGAGCCTTGCGGGACACCACAGATGATATCCAGGGGGTTGGAGTTGGAGCCTGAGATGGACACATGTTGGGATCTTCCTGAAAGGTAGGACTGAAACCAGTTTAAAGCATGCTTCCAGAGCTCTGGAGTTTGTTAAGCAGGATAGCATGATCAACTGTATCAAAAGCCTTTGCAAAATCTAGGAATACTGCACCAGTGAGTTGTCCCCATTCCATTCCACACTGGATTTCATTGCAAACTTTTAGCAGGGTAGTTACGGTGGAGTGTTTGGGACGAAAGCCAGATTGGAATTGGCAAGGGAAATTTGTCTTGGTGTAGTAGTCGCTTAATTGGGAGTGGACACATTTTTCCATGACTTTGGATAGAATTGGGAGAAGTGAGATTGTCTGTAGTTTGAGACAGTGTTTTTGTCCCCACTTTTGAAGATTGGGACAACTCTGGCAGTTTTCCAGGTCTTAGGGATATGGCCTGCAGACAGGATAGAGTTGACTATGGAAGCAATTGGTTTGGCAATGGCTGGGGCACCATGTCGTAGGAACCTAGATTGTAGTAAGTCAGGTCTGCATTGGCTTCTTAGTTTTAGTTTGAGGAGCGCTTGTGTAATCTCCTCTTCAGATACTGAGCCAAATTGAACATTTTGGGCAGTGTTGGGAGGGGGTGGGGCTATGTGGTCACTCCCAGGATGAGATTCATGTTTGTGGTTTGGGCTGCGTTTCGCTAATAAGTTAGTGCACACCCCACAAAGTAATCATTGAATGCATTTGCAATGTCAGTGGGGTTTGTCAGAGTAATATCCCCCTTAGTGATATTACTTGGTTGTTGATGGTTAGGAGGCTGGAATATATTGTTGATAACCTTCCAGAAGTTAGCTGGGTTTGATGTATTTTGGTGGAGATTGTCAGAGTAATATTGTGCTTTTGCATGCCTTGTTTGCCTTGTGCACATGTTCCGCAGGCATCTGTAGTGATTGAGTTCCTTGGTAGTGCCAGTTACTTTGTAGCTTTTCCACAAGGTATCCCTGAGCTGGTAGAGTGCAATAAGGTCAGTTGTAAACCATGGAAGGTGGGCCCCACGTACCCTTATTTTGCGTAGTGGAGCATGGGTATCGCAGAGTTTTAAGAACTCGGATTGGAAATAGTCGAGCGCAGAATCAGGGTCGGGAATTAAATCGATTCTGTGCCATGGGCAGTTGGTAAGGTCGTCCAGAAACTGTTGTGGGTTAAAGTTTTTAAATGTTCTAGTGAGGAGAACTTTAGGGCTTGAATGGGGCGTTTTAATTTTCCTTACACAGTACACTATTGCATTGTCACTGAAAATATGTATCGGGGGGGAGTCTTTTTATTTTGGTGGGAGTGGGTGTTGGTTTAGCTCATCTTGCCTATGTATATAATGGGCAGTATATTGGCCATTATATACATAGGAAAGACAGGGCTAACGCCAGCCTGAAGTAGGTGATAAAATATTTGCGGTATTTCTGCCGTTCATCCCGTTAAGATAAATATTGGGACTTGATGTATGGCAGTTTTTACTTTACAATGTGATATTATGCCCGTTTTGTATCGGATCAGATGCTTTTAATAGGTTTGAAAAAAGTGCTTTCTTTTTGGCACTGCAACGCTGATTCATTGCACGCTAATAATAAGGCGCTTTTTTATGGGCGGTTATACAGCATTTTTGGTTACCGCAGCTTGATGTATCTGGCCCTTTGACTCAAGTCAAGTTTAGTGATGTTAAGTTCTAGTTGACCCATAATGGTGTATGCAGATCTATCACTATTTGCAATTTAACATCAGTAATAAGACAATAGAGATGTAAAAACCACACAACACACATATTCCTGATTACCTTGTGCTGGCGCGTTACTTTTCCACTGCGTACCCCACTTGATACCAAGCTCTTTCCCATATTCATCTCCAGACCAGACAACGACCTCTGTGTGGGGGGGGGGGAGGAGGTCTGTGCAGGTTCTGTAGTAGATTTTCCTGTGGTACTGGAACGCCACAAGGTTCTGTTCTTCCTCGTTTCTCGCACAATTTACAAACCTAAAATTGGGACAGTTAGTGAGGTCTCAAAATAATGTCTATTTTATAAAGGGAGAGCTGAAAAAAGATACAAGTTGATAATAATGTGACTTGTCTTTTCTTTCTTCTCTACAGCTTTTGAGGTGATCAGAAGTTAACGAAGAGCAATGTATATACTAGAGGTGCGCTAACTTTTCTGTTTTGGCCCCCCCCTGCTCGCAGACCCCTTCCCTTACCGGCTCGGAGCTTTGCGGCGTCATATGATGTCATGACGTCACGTGACGCTGTGTTGTCATTGCGACGCATCGCAGAAGAGGCAGTTCATGGCCACGTCATGCCCCCCTCCCCCGCGCATCCCATCGCTCCACATAGACCACAGATCCCGGATTTGACCCGTGCAGTCAGACGCGCGTGCAGCAGTGACCACTGGGGTCGTAGCCTAAGGCTACATACGTGCAGCAATGGTGCTCAACAAGGCTGTGAGGAGAAGACAGGAGTGAGGAGAGAGGTGCAAAGAGCTGCTGTAATCACATGCTCATTAACGTGAGTGGATGGTAAAGTGCAATTGAGGCTATTGCACTTTAGTGAATCTAGTGTTTGGTAAACAGAGGAGGCAAAGTGGATAAGGAAAAATAACCCCCTTCAGATCACTACCTGGGAGGCAAATAAAGGGTGTGGGAGGAAGGGGGATACAGAACACAAACAGCAATAGAAACACAGTAAGAGAAACCATGTGAGACGGGTAACTCTTCTCTTGAGGGGGTATTGGGGAAATAATTTGACAAGCTGTATGGGGGATAAATAAAATGAATATTTCTGTAACTTCAGTAGATTCGGGAGGTTTTGCAAGGATTTGGAAAGACAATAAGTGATGGTAATGGTCACAGAGTAATAGTCTAGAGAATATAGATTTGGCATTAGATGCCCAGTATACTACGTAAAGTAGTGTAGGTGACAGCAATCAAAGTTATCCATAATGTCAACAACTGCATCTGGTTAAATAAGGCTTTGAAAAGTGTGGCCCTGCGTTCCTAAGACGGGGAAAGACTTG
This sequence comes from Ascaphus truei, assembly GCF_040206685.1. Lineage (NCBI taxonomy): Eukaryota > Metazoa > Chordata > Amphibia > Anura > Ascaphidae > Ascaphus > Ascaphus truei. The sequence goes on along the minus strand of NC_134497.1, from coordinate 34,631,623 downwards.
TGTGGGGTGAGAGGAAAAGGAGTGCTTAGGATAGCTAGCAAGGAGAAAAGGCTGATTGTACAAACTCTTATGGGTTTGTAATCTCAGGATTTATTTAAACTGAAGTAGAGTAGGAAAATGGTATTTAAAGGGGCAGTCCCTCCTAAGAAGAACGTGAACCAACAACAATAATGGCATATTTAATAGGTTAAATGTAGCGAATTGTCAAGTTAAAAAACCCGTTTACCAAACAAAAAATCCTAACACTTCCATAGAAAACAAAGTACCGTATTTCCTCGATTCAAAGACACACCTTTTTTCCCATTTTCACATGTCTGGAATAGGGATGCGTCTTAGAATCAATGTACTAAAAAAAAAAAAAAAAAAATTTAAATCAGCTAGGGGCGATGCTGCTGGAGATGCCCGCCGGGGATCTTCCAGTCTGCAGAAAGAGCATGGCTGCAATCACGCCCCCCCTCCTCCCTTTCCATGAGGTGCAGAGATCGGAGATGCCTGCCAGGGATCTTCACATTGCCTAGAAGCCCCCCTCCCGAATCCCTGTGTGAACTGCAGGAGGTGCAGAGGTAGCTGTGTCTCTCTGTGTCTGTGTCTCACTCTCTCTGTCTGTGTGTCTCATTCTCTGTGTGTTGTCTGTGTGTCTCTCTCTCTGTCTCTGTGTGTGTCTTTCTTTGTGTCTGTGTGTGTCTCCCTCTCTCTGTGTGTGTCTCTCTCTGTATGTGTCTGTGTATGTCTCTCTCTGTCTGTCCCTCCCCCTTCCCTCCATTTGCTCCCTTCCCTCCATTCGCACCCTTCCCCGATTCCCTCCTCCCCCCCTTCCCCTCGCTCCCTCCCCTCCCTGCCCCCCTTCCCTCCATTCACTCCCTCATTCGCTCTCCCCTTCCCTCCATTCGCTCTCCCCCCCTTTCCTCCATTCTCTCCCTCCCCTTCCCCCCCCCTTTCTCTCCCTCCCCTCCATTCTCTCCCTCCCCTCCATTCTCTCCCTCCCCCCCTTCCCTCCATTCTCTCCCTCCCTCCATTCTCTCCCCTCCTTCCCTCCATTCTCTCCCCCCCTTCCCTCCATTCTCTCCCCCCCTTCCCTCCATTCTCTCCCCCCCTTCCCTCCCCCTTCCCTCCCTTCCCTCCCCCTTCCCTCCATTCCCTCCCCCTTCCCTCCATTCCCTCCCCCTTCCCTCCATTCTCTCCCTCCTCCCTTTCCTCCATTCTGTGTCTGCCTGTCCCTCCCCATTGGTTATTGAAGGGTCATGTAACCCTGCTAGTTAAAAAAAAAAAAAAATTCTGCACATTTAATATAGTGGGATTTTTTCCCCATTTTTTTTTATTAAATCAAGGGCGTGTCTTAGAATCAATGGCGTCGTACAATCAAGGAAATAGGGTAATTATAATGCCCTCATTAATCAAAACACATAAATGTTCCTGGAGAAATATAGAACAGGATTTCTTTCACAATACACAAATAAGTAAAATAGTTATTTTAACCCTTTGAGTGATGGAGAGGTCACGTGATCGCCCCCCTGCTGATGACAGACTGGACGGGGAGACCCCCTCCCTTCTATCCCACGTAGTGATAGATCCGTCTTGCACAGGAGCATGACAATTCCGCTAGGAAAACCAGCAGGATTATTATGACGTAGCTATTAAATCATGGGGCCAGACGCAGTGACATAACAGCTACATCCAAAGGGTTAAATGATGATTTCATCCTTTTTATGGCAGTCGTGTACTCCAAGTGAGTTCATGTTTTCCCGCCGCTAGGTTGGATTTAAAGCAGCAGTTCAAGCTGCCCTTAAAAATAAATAAAAAAATTCGATATGCGCATCAATGCAATCCAAACACTGACAAGTAATTAGCCGATCGATCCGTTCTCCTGTGATCAATCAGCGAAGTTACTGCTCGAGGGTTCACTAAATCACTGTGTAATGCAGTCAGTGGAACACATAAATATAATCATACTAGCTGATGTACCCGGCGCTACCCGGGATTTAATGTTCTGGCTCCCCATCTCTCTCTCCCTTCCACTGTCTCCCCCCTCTCTTTCTCCCCCGTTCACAGCAATACACCTCCCCCTCTTCACAGCTGTCACCCCCCTGTTCACAGCTGTGTCCCCCCCCCAGTTCATATCTCCGATAGGTGAATGGGTGGGTGACTGAGTGGGTGACTGACAGTGTGTGACTTTGAGTGGGTGACTTTCACTGAGTGGGTGGGTGACTGACTGACTGGGTGGGAGACTTACCTTGACCGGGTGGGTGGTGGTTCCTGGCGCTTTGACTGAGTGGGTGGGTGGGTGACTAACTGACTGGGTGAGTGGTGGTTCCAGGCGGCAGACGGTTCCCCTCCTGGCCCTGATATCTCTGTGGCATGCGGGGGGCAAGAGTGGCAAGCTGGGGCAGGAGGGCCGCGCTTCCCCTCCGTTTCTTGTTGGGAGCGAGGGGGGAGGAGCCTGTAGTTGGCGGCTGGGGCAGGAGGGCCGTGCCGCTCTTACCCTCCGTCCGGGAGCCAGTGCAGGGCGGAGAGGGTGAGTGCCGCGCCGCGCTTCCCCTCCATCCGGGAGCGGGTGCAGGGCGGTGAGGGTGAGGGCCGTGCCGCGCTTCCCCCTCTGTCCGTGAGCCGGTGCAGGGCGGTAAGGGTGAGGGTGAGGGCCGCGCTTCCCCTCCATCCGGGAGCCGGGGCGGTGATGGTGAGGGCCGCGCCGCGCTTCCCCTCCGTCCGGGAGCCGGTGCAGGGCGGTGAGGGTGAGGGCCGCGCTTCCCCTCCGTCCGGGAGCCGGGGCGGTGAGGTTGAGGGCCGCGCCTCCCCTCCGTCCGGGAGCCAGGGCGGTGAGGGTGAGAGCCGCGCCACGCTTCCCCTCTGTCCGGGAGCCGGTGCAGGGCGGTGATGGTGGGGTGTGTGTGTGTGTGTGTCTGCGGGTGAGGAGAAGAGAGTGGCAGTTGGGTGACGTCATAGAGGCACCAATCTGATTGGCCAGAGGCTGAGGACCAATCAGATTCGCCACATCTAGCACCAGACTCACAACATTCACTTTTATTATATAATAGATAGAAGATAGATACGTTCCACTGACGTGTGCTTGTTCCCGAGTCCTGGTCCTGTCACATGGGGCTTCTCCAGCAGCAGACATCATTTGACGCGGAGTCCTTGTAGAGGGGGGGGGGGCGCAAGCTCAAGAAGTTTGCGCACCCCTGTTTTAATCTATATATCTCTAATGATATGTAGTTTGCCTTGTTATCTTATGCCCAGATAAATGTGTGTAATAATACTGCTTTTCACTGTAAGCTCATAACACTGAACCATCTAACTTGCTCCTTTTCAGCTTTAACCTTCATTTTGGCAGAAAAATCATTTAAGAAAGAAAATATCAGCATGGCAACCCCCAGCTCTTCAGACTGATTTATAGACATTAAATATCCTTTATGGCCCCAATATAGTGCGTACATGTTGCTTCAATTTACTGTTACTTAAGTGTAACTTAATTTGACTTCTCCACAGTTCAGTAAGTGTGCTGAGCTGTCTGTGTGACTATTTTGTTATTGGTTTTCCTGGTTGCTTAGCGACGTTACGTCATAATATGCTGCGATGAAGTCAGACAACAACCAGAAAGTACTGAGGCTGCAGTGGCTGCCCGGCTGTAAACACAGGTGATGGGTATGAGGGGATTGTGTAACCCCTAGGGGTATATATACTTGTTAGTGTCACTATTGCAGTAAGGTGTATGGTCTGAGGAGAGGACGTGTCTGTCCTGAAACGCCACGTGTTTGCATATACCTGCTCTGATGCTTTGAATACAAAGTAAGTTACTTACAGAAAAGGCTCCTGTGTGCTTCCTGCACCACTTTATTTCTTCATCGTCTCCTTCCCGGAAGTGGAGACACTGACTACATCCAGGTCACAGCTCTGTGTCCTACTGCGCATGCTCACACTAAGGGTATCATGGGAGTTGTAGTTTTTAGACTTCAAAATGGATCACGTGTCACATACTGTGTAGATTAGAAATAAGACAGTAACATTTCCCAGGCACTGTGCTAGGGAAAGATAGTTTCTGCTGCATGTAGATGTGTATACTCCTCTTGGTCCTTAATATTTTCCAGTAAAGCTGCTTCAGTTCGTCCCTTTTGACGATGATATGAAGGAAGAACTGCGCATGCTCACACTAAGGGGCTTATGGGAGTTGTAGTTTTTAGACTTCAAAATGGATCACGTGTCACATACTGTATAGATTAGAAAGATTACACAGAGCCCCCTGCCTTCTCCCTCACACAGAGCCAGGGTTGCCACCTTCAACTGATGGCCAACCCGGAGGGGGGTAAATCCCTTATATGCAGGGTTGCCACCTTCGACTGACGGTAAACCCGGAGATTTTTTTTTTTAAATGACACTGTGTTGCCATGACAACGGGATGCTATGTAACGTCACGCGGCGTCAAGTCGCCATGACAACGTGGCACCGCATGACGTCGTGACATCATGTGGCGTCTCATTGTCATGGCAACGAGCATCACGTGATGCTGTTACGTCACGTGACGTTCCCGTTGGCATGGCAACGCAGCGCCATTTGACGCCGCGCAGCCATATTGACAGTAGTTGCAGGAGGAGATGGCGGGAGACTGCTATTGCTGGCACTATTGCTGCATTAATGGTATATGGAATTATACCTTACATCAGGGGGGGGGAGAGGGGGGAGGAGAGGGGAGAGGGGGGGGAGAAGGGAGAGGGGAGAGGGGGGAGGAGGGAGGGAGAGGGGGGAGAAGGGAGAGAGGAGATAAGATATATGGGGGTGGTGTGTGTTCTCTAGCAGGGTTTCTAAGAATGTTACTGTGTTGCTTATGTGCCAATCGATCTTGTCTAATAAAAACTACAACTCCCATGATCCCCTACCTGTGAGCATGTGCAGTAGAGCATAGGGCTGTGACCCGGATGTAGTAGGCAGTGAAGTGCACACAGATAGTCCCGTGAGAAATGCAGAGGATGTGTGAGTGATGTAGCAATGAGAAGTCACTTACTGTGCTGCCCTGTCTGCAACAACCCGCCCACCCGGAGATTTCAGGGACAAACCCGGAGCCCGGAGAAGGGGATGCCAAACCCGGAGTCTCCGGGTGAAACCCGGAGAGGTGGCAACCCCGCTTATATGGCGGCGTGCTGCGGGGTCTCATGACATCCTGCTGCAACTCCCCCTCCAACTGCAGTGAATGCTATGTGATGTTGTGACGCTACACAGTGTCACGTTGTCATGGCAAAGTGATGCCGCGTAGTGTCGACATCAAGTAGCGTCCAATTGACATGGCAATGTGCAGCCATGTTCGGTGCAGTTGGAGGGGAATTACAGAAGAATGCCGATGACGTGGACGCCACAGCAAGCGGCCACCCTCCCCCGCAGCCGCACACCGGCACTGCCACCCGGAGATTGACAGGCTAACCCGTAGACCCCCTGCTCCCTGACACCGAGCCCCCCCTGCTCCCTGACACCGAGCCCCCCCTGCTCCCTGACACCGAGCCCCCCCTGCTCCCTCACACAGAGCGCCCCGCCCCTGCTCCCTCACACAGCGCGCCCCGCCCCTGCTCCCTCACACAGAGCTCCTCACACAGAGCCCCCCAGCTCCCTCACACAGAGCCCCCCCGCTCCCTCACACAGAGCCCCCCCGCTCCCTCACACAGAGCCCCCCCGCTCCCTCACACAGAGTCCCCCCGCTCCCTCACACAGAGCCCCCCCGCTCCCTCACACAGAGCCCCCCCGCTCCCTCACACAGAGCCCCCCCGCTCCCTCACACAGAGCCCCCCCGCTCCCTCACACAGAGCCCCCCCGCTCCCTCACACAGAGCCCCCCCCGCTCCCTCACACAGAGCCCCCCCGCTCCCTCACACAGAGCCCCCCCTGCTCCCTCACACAGAGCCCCCCCTGCTCCCTCACACAGAGCCCCCCCTGCTCCCTCACACAGAGCCCCCCCCTGCTCCCTCACACAGAGCCCCCCCTGCTCCCTCACACAGAGCCCCCCCTGCTCTCTCACACAGAGCCCCCCCTGCTCTCTCACACAGAGCCCCCCCTGCTCCCTCACACAGAGCCCCCCCTGCTTCCTCACAGTGCCCCACCCTGCTCCCTCACACAGAGCCCCCCCCGCTCCCTCACACAGAGCCCCCCCCGCTCCCTCACACAGAGCCCCCCCACTCCCTCACACAGAGCCCCCACCGCTCCCTCACATAGAGCCCCCCCTGCTTCCTCACAGTGCCCCACCCTGCTCCCTCACACAGAGCCCCCCCCGCTCCCTCACACAGAGCCCCCCCCGCTCCCTCACACAGAGCCCCCCCACTCCCTCACACAGAGCCCCCACCGCTCCCTCACACAGAGCCCCCCCCCGCTCCCTCACACAGAGCCCCCCCGCTCCCTCACACAGAGCCCCCCTGCTTCCTCACAGAGCCCCACCCTGCTTACTCACACTGAGCCCCACCCTGCTCCCTCACACAGAGCCCCCCCCCTGCTCCCTCACACAGAGCCCCCCCCTGCTCCCTCACACAGAGCCCCCCCCTGCTCCCTCACACAGAGTGCCCCACCCCTGCTCCCTCACATAGAGCCCTCACTGCTCCCTCACACACAGCCCCCCCTGCTCCCTCACACACAGTCCCCCCTGCTCCCTCACACAGAGCCCCCTCCCTGCTCCCTGACACCGAGCCCCCCCTGCTCCCTGACACCGAGCCCCCCCTGCTCCCTGACACCGAGCCCCCCCTGCTCCCTGACACCGAGCCCCCCCTGCTCCCTGACACCGAGCCCCCCCTGCTCCCTGACACCGAGCCCCCCTGCTCCCTCACACCGAGCCCCCCCTGCTCCCTGACACCGAGCCCCCCGTGCTCCCTCACACAGAGCGCCACGCCCCTGCTCCCTCACACAGCGCGCCCCTCCCCCGCTCCCTCACACAGAGCCCCCCCCGCTCCCTCACACAGAGCCCCCCGCTCCCTCACATAGAGCCCCCCCGCTCCCTCACACAGAGCCCCCCCTGCTCCCTCACACAGAGCCCCCCCTGCTCCCTCACACAGAGCCCCCCCGCTCCCTCACACAGAGCCCCCCCGCTCCCTCACACAGAGCCCCCCCCGCTCCCTCACACAGAGCCCCCCCGCTCCCTCACACAGAGCCCCCCCTGCTCCCTCACACAGAGCCCCCCCTGCTCCCTCACACAGAGCCCCCCCTGCTCCCTCACACAGAGCCCCCCCTGCTCCCTCACACAGAGCCCCCCCTGCTCCCTCACACAGAGCCCCCCCTGCTCTCTCACACAGAGCCCCCCTGCTCTCTCACACAGAGCCCCCCCTGCTCCCTCACACAGAGCCCCCCCCGCTCCCTCACACAGAGCCCCCCCCGCTCCCTCACACAGAGCCCCCCCCCGCTCCCTCACACAGAGCCCCCCCGCTCCCTCACACAGAGCCCCCACCGCTCCCTCACATAGAGCCACCCCTGCTCCCTCACACAGAGTCCCCCGTGCACCCTCACACAGAGCCCCCCTGCTCCCTCACACAGAGCCCCCCCGCTCCCTCACACAGAGCCCCCCCCGCTCCCTCACACAGAGCCCCCCCTGCTTCCTTACAGAGCCCCACCCTGCTTACTCACACTGAGCCCCACCCTGCTCCCTCACACAGAGCCCCCCCCCCTGCTCCCTCACACAGAGCCCCCCCCTGCTCCCTCACACAGAGTGCCCCACCCCTGCTCCCTCACATAGAGCCCCCACTGCTCCCTCACACACAGCCCCCCCTGCTCCCTCACACACAGTCCCCCCTGCTCCCTCACACAGAGCCCCCTCCCTGCTCCCTCACACAGAGCCCCCCCCTGCTCCCTCACACAGAGCCCCCTCTGCTCCCTCACACACAGCCCCCCTGCTCCCTCACACAGAGCCCCCCCCTGCTCCCTGACACAGAGCCCCCCCCTGCACCCTCACACAGAGCCCCCCCCCCTGCTCCCTCACACAGAGCCCCACCCTGCTCCCTCACAAGGAGCCCCCCCTGCTCCCTCACACAGAGCCCCCCCCCTGCTCCCTCACACAGAGTGCCCCCCCTGTTCCCTCACACAGAGTGCCCCGCCCCTGCTCCCTCACACACAGCCCCCCCTGCTCCCTCACACAGAGCCCCCCCCCTGCTCCCTCACACAGAGCCCCCCCCCCTGCTCCCTCACACAGAGCCCCCCCCCCTGCTCCCTCACACACAGCCCCCCCTGCTCCCTCACACAGAGCCCCCCCCTTCTCCCTCACACAGAGCCACCCCTGCTCCCTGACACAGAGCCCCCCCAGGCACATAATTGGGGAATTGTGCGTGTCAGCTCTTCAACCCAATTATGGTATATAAGTGTTTGTATAATAAAGATGTATGTGGTTTTACTGTTCCAGGAGTGCCAACCAGCGGTGATGTGCAGGGCGTGAGTTTTAGGGGTGCTTTTACGGTAAAATGTTGTCAGGGTATGTTTGGGTAGAAGGGGGCCCGTGTTGCGGGTTCCCCCGAAACATGTACTCAGGAATCCCCCCAGATTCCTGAGGACATGAGGAACAAAGACCACCGGATTTGTAAGGACAGAATGAAAATATTCATTTCGGCGGAGAAAGAGGGGTCGCAAGCTGCGCCCCAAGCCAAAGACTGTCTCGTGGCTCTATTTGCGCATCAACCCCACTCTGGGAATTGATGTCTAGAGACTATTTCTGCGGATTTCGTTCCGTGGACATTTTATTTTGTTTTGCCCTGTTCCAGTAAGTGTTTATTCGTGTTGTAAATCAAGCTGTGTGTGCTTCTTCTGTAAATAAATTACAATTTATTTTATCTCATGCTTTGTTCAATAAAAGGATCAAGATATTAAGGTGTTAAAAAGCGTGGCTACCAGTCGCGGCCAGGTCCCGGCTCTGCATCAGATGCAGGCCTTCCTGTCCCAGCCTCTGACGTCAGTGCGTTGTGCCCCTCTGACGTCAGCACGGCAAAGCTTCCAGTGTGTGCTGACTGGAAGCTCGGTGTGGGACACAGTGAGGAGGTCTGCATCTGATGGCCGGTCGCGGCCGGCTCCCGACTCTCCGCCCGTCCCTGCAGCCACCGCCAGTCCCGACCATCCCCAAGGTATGTTTACTTTTATTTATATTTATTTATTTATAAAATATTTTACCAGGAAGTAATACATTGAGAGTTACCTCTCATTTTCAAGTATGTCCTGGGCACAGAGTTAAGACAAATAATACATGGTTACAAATACAGTTACATAAATGAACAGGGTATACATTATATACAAGACATTGCATGCACAGTTAAAGAAAATATATGTTATGGGCGAATGAAACAGTTACATACCAGATTAAAATGTGAGACAGCCTTAGATTTGAAAGAACTTAAACTGGTGGTGGATGTGAGAGTCTCTGGTAGGTTGTTCCAGTTTTGGGGTGCACGGTAAGAGAAGGAGGAACGGCCGGATACTTTGTTGAGCCTCTGGACCATGAACAGTCTTTTGGAGTCTGATCTCAGGTGATAAGTGCTGCATGTGGTAGGGGTGAGGAGCTTGTTCAGATAGCTGGGTAGCTTGCCCATAAAGAATTTAAAGGTAAGACAGGAAAGGTGAACTTTGCGCCTAGACTCTAGTGATGACCAATCTAGTTCTTTGAGCATTTCGCAGTGATGTGTATTGTAGTTGCATTGGAGAACAAAACGACAAATTGAATTGTAGAGGGTGTCAAGTTTGCTAAGGTGGGTTTGAGGTGCCGTGCCATATACTATGTCTCCATAGTCAATAATTTGGCATTAGCATCTGCTGTGCGATACGCTTTCTGACCAGGAGACTTAGGGAGGATTTGTTTCTGTAAAGTACCCCTAGTTTGGCATAGGTCTTGGTTGTTAGGGTATCAATGTGCATTCCGAATGTTAAGTGGGAGTCAAACCATAAGCCCAGGTATTTAAAACTAGTGACAGGGGTTAGTGTTGGTTCTAATATGGAGCTCAGTCGCTGGAAGCTTTAAGCGTTTAGTCTTGGTCCCAAATACCATTGTTACAGTCTTGTCAGTGTTTAAAAACAGTTTGTTTGAGAGACTTCCGGTGACGTCACAGCCGATGGTCTGCTAGGGAGAGAGCTCCTGGCGCCCTCACAGCTAAAGCTATTAGAATAAGCTTTTCCCCCACCCCAAACCTCCCGAATTTAGACCCCAGAGCAACCCTTAACACTGCTGATATGACAGGGAAATCTCAAAAGAAAAACCAGTACCCGGTTACCAAGTTCTTCCCCCCGGCACAGCGCCTGGCTGATATCAGCCCGGACGGGCAAGATGGCGCCGAGGGAGATCCGGAGCACGAGGAGCCAAGCGGCCGACAGAGCCCGACTGTTGAGGATCCCCCCGTTCTAAATAAAGAATTTTTTGACGCTCTCGTCACCAAAATGAGGAGAGGGGTCCAAGAAGACACCGAAAAAGCCCTCCAGACCATACGCGCCGAAGTGGGAGCGCTAACGGAGCGAACGGAAGACTTAGAGAGCAAAGTGGAGGGAATATCAAACGAGCAAGCTGAGACCCACGAAGAAGTGCTGAGATGCGGAGATGCGGTCCGCGATTTACAGAACAAACTAGAGGATCTTGAAAACAGGGAAAGAAGGCAAAATATCCGCCTTAAAAATATCCCTGAGGACATCACACATGAGGAACTACAACCTTACCTCCGCAGGCTCTTCCTACAGCTTGTCCCCGACCTATCAGACCATGACTTACACACTGACCGAGCCCACAGAGCCCTAGGCCCAAAGTCAGCAGACCCCAACCGTCACAGAGATGTGGTGCTTAGAATGCACGCTTACTCTGCAAAGGAGCGCATCATGATGGCCGCCAGGGATCTGCGCTCAGTATCAATGGACGGCGTACAGATCCAACTATTTAATGATCTCTCCCAACTAACAATTAACAAGAGAAACGCGATGCGCCCACTCACTACCTACCTCAGAGACCAAGGGGTTAAATACCGCTGGGGGTTCCCCTTCAAACTAGTGGTGCTACGCAATGGCCGCCATTACACAGTATCCACACCTGAGGACTCAAAGGACTTCCTAAAAGCTTTAGGGATCCCACTCCCCCCACCGAGGAACAACCGCCCCCGCACAGAGGCAACCCCAGAGACGGCCCCCCAAGAAACCCCCCGAGCATCGGAGAGACTGGCTAGTCAACGGCTCCGGTGAATCAAGATGTCCCTGCTGCCTAATGGGACTCAAGAACTCGCAGGTCTCTCTCACAGACACAGCACACGGATCCAGAGGCCCTAAAGGATTGAAGCAGGCGCCTGCCGCCAAAATCCCCCAAGATGCGAAAGGCACCGCAGACCCCACAGGCCCTGACACAGCTTCTCACAAACCACCGCCGCCCCCCCACACCTTCCCCCCCCACGCCCTCCCCCCTCCACCCCACTCCCCCCTCTCCCGTACACCCCCCCCCCTCCACTCACCTTTCTGCAGCTGCTCCCACAGAGTCCCAGGAACCGGCGAAAGACTCCAGTACCTGCGCCTCCCTACAAGCCCACCAGAGGCCGCCCTCCTGCGATCTCCGTGAGCAAGACAACAACACGGGCCACAACGGGAGGAGGCCCAACCCCCGAGACCGGAGAACCAGGGACGCCTCCAACAGACCTCTCCTTCCAGAGACTCTTGCCGGACAACCCCCTCCCTCTCTCTCCCCCTCCCCTCTCTCCCCCTCCCCACTACGGTCCCTCTCCTTCCCCCCCCCCCCCGCTTGTTAACCGGAGTAACCAACCCACTCACCTCCGCGATCCCGCTCGAGGCCGCAGGAACCAAAGGACAACGCCCGCTAAGATCCGAGCTCCAGGGACGGGTGTCAGCATCCGCGATACCCGTATCCTCGTTCCCCACGTTCTCGCGAGATGAGAACCAGCCACTGACCCCCAACCAGAGGAGATCCAGCTCCGAGGCCAAAGACCCAGGGACTCTCCGAACAAACTCAAACACCCAAACACTGTTGCGGGTGACCCCCGCCCCCCCCTAGACACAACGATCAGGTTGTATGAACGAACGGTGGCAACCCCCCCCCCCCTTTATATTTTTTTTCTCCCCCCCTTTTTTTTCCTCTCCTCCCTTCCCCCCCCGGGTAACAAAGAGAAATGTAACCCATTACTCCCTAAGCAAAACCATGTTAGCATTGTATAAGTCGCTTAGGTCTAATTAAGGCACAATGTCACACTCTAAGCATGGCCCAGAGATAAGAGGGAGCCCCCCTTAGGAGTGTCCCCCCAAATAATGAAGGATGTCGTAAATAAAATGCACCCCCCCTCCCTCCCCTCCCCCCCCTCCCCCCCGCCCCTAAACCAGAGCATAACCCAAGAAGAGCTAGATAAAGCAATATCCTCACTCAAATTAGCAAAGACCCCAGGACCGGACGGCTTTACCAACGGTTACTATAAAAAATTTGCAAAATCCCTGTCTCCCTACCTCCTAGAAATGTTTAACTCATTTCTCCAGGGAGAACAAATCCCAGGCACTATGTCGGCAGCCAACCTGGCTATCATACTTAAAGAGGGCAGGGACCCACTTCAATGTGGCAGCTACCGACCCATCTCCCTACTGAATACTGACCTCAAGCTTTTCAGCAAAATTCTAGCAAACAGACTGAACCCTATTCTCCCAAGACTAATTCAAATAGACCAGGTGGGATTTGTGTCAGGAAGACAGGCCTCTGACAACACCCGCAAAATTATTGACATTATAGACCACGTGCACCTCAAAAAGTCCCAGGCCTTGATACTCAGCCTCGACGCGGAGAAGGCCTTTGACCGGATCAAATGGTCCTTCCTTGACCAGACAATGCGCCAGTTCGGCTTCTCAGGCCCGTTCCTAGAAGGAGTCCGAGCCCTCTATACCAACCCCACGGCCCTATTAAAACTCCCGGGGGGCCGATCCAACCCAATAATAATCCACAACGGTACTAGGCAAGGCTGCCCCCTCTCCCCTTTACTTTTCGCCCTGTCCATAGAGCCCCTAGCCGCCAGAATCAGAACAGACCCATCCGTAAAGGGAATCCTAGTCGGAGACAGGGAGTATAAAATATCCCTGTTCGCCGATGACATCATCCTTACCCTATCAAACCCCCTCACTTCCCTCTCCAACGTGGAAAAACTGCCTGACCAATTTGGCCGCCTCTCAGACTACAAAGTCAATACAGACAAGTCAGAGGCCCTTAATATATTATTGCCGAACCCCGTATGGACATCCCTACAAAAGAAATTTAAGTATAGATGGAATAGCTCCCATATTAAGTACTTAGGGGTCAAAATAGCGAGCTCATATGGCTCACTATATCAAACCAACTACCCTCCCCTTTTCCGTCAGATCATAAGAGATCTCGAGACCTGGCAGACCCACCAAATATCATGGTTTGGCAGGGTAATATCCACCAAAATGAATATCCTCCCCCGCCTGCTCTACTATTTTCAAACCCTCCCTATCCCCGTCCCATTAGCAGATTTAAGGAATATTCAGTCCCATATACTGCGCTTTGTCTGGCAACAACGGAGAGCCAGGGTCCCACGGTCGGTACTCTTGGCGTCGAGGACAAGAGGGGGCCTGGGGGCGCCGGACGTGGTCCGATACTATCGGGCAGCACAGTTGAGACAGGCGGTGGTTTGGAACAACCCCCCGGCCTCCAATTGTTGGTTAGAAATAGAGACATTCCACGCGTCCCCGACCCCCGTCTCAGCCCTGCTTTGGACTGACGTCCACAAGGGAAGGAGGCCCACGAGACTCAGCCTTGGAGCAATGAGATGCACGTGGTCGACATGGTTGAAAACCAAAGGGAAACATGGCCTAGCTTCAACCCCCTCTCAATTGACCCCTCTATTCGGGAACCCGGATTTCCCGCCCGGTTGTTCCCGACCCCAATTCAGCCAATTTCAAGGCCTAAACATCAGAGTGGTTGCGGACTTGCTGGAAGGCGATGAGGTCATGCCCCTTCGAGAACTGAGAATCAAATTAACGTCCCCTGATCTTCCTATATTCCAATACCTACAGATTCGCCATTTTTTGAGAACTCTATCCCCTAGCTTAAAATTCCCGCCGTGCTCCAGATTTGAGAACCTCTGCCTCAGAGGCGAGTATCAAAGAGGCCTCATCTCGGGGATATATAAAACACTAGAGGCGTCCCAAACCTCCCCTAATCACGCATATATGCTAAGGTGGGGCCAGGAACTAAACACCAACATCGATATAGAGGACTGGGAGGATATCTGGGAGGCAGCCTCCAAAACTTCAATTTGTTCCATCACAAAAGAAAATATTTACAAAATATTATTCCACTGGTACCTGACCCCGAGTAGACTGAACCAGATCTATCCAGCTACTCCTGACGACTGCTGGAGGGGATGTGGTCAAAGGGGGGACATGTCCCACATTTGGTGGACATGTCCGGAGATCCAAAAATTCTGGACCCGGATTCAGGGCCTGCTCACCGAGACCCTGGAGGTAGAGATACCCTTAGACCCTCTGACCTATGTGCTGGGGAAGCCAGTCGATGACCTTCCCCCCCCTATAACCAGGCTCTTGGCAGCGATTCTGACGGCCGCCAGATGCTGTATAGCAGCAGCCTGGAAGAAAATCAAAGCCCCATCCAGGAGAACGGTAGTCACCAGGGTAAATGGAATCATGGGTATGGAAAGATTAACGGCAATGCTGAAGCAAAAAATGCCGCAATTCTATTCAACGTGGGAACTTTGGCCAGGATCAGACCCCCTGACCTTCACAATCACAGGTCCATAGGACCGACCCCCCCTTTTCCTCAAAGTCCCCCCCATCTCCGCCCTCCCCCCCCTCCCTTCTCTTTGTCCAAAGTCGTTCCCAACTATCCACCCCTCCTTCGTCATCCCCCCTCTTTTTCATCACTGAAAACTGGAAAAAGGACTATTGTGTGTCATCAACATTCCCCAAATAATGTACATGTATCAAGCTGTATTCCTGTGTTGATTTGCTCATAAATGTATGTAACATGTACCAATCTGCTGTCCGACACCAATAAAGGAAAAATATTTAAAAAAAAAAAAAAAAAACAGTTTGTTTTGGGAAATCTAGTTTTCGAGTCTCAAAAAGTCAGACTGAAGTATGTGTTGAAGGTCAGAGAGGCTATGGCTGTGTGCATATAGGATTGTGTCATCTGCATACATGTGTATTGAGGCTTCCTTACAAGCTGTGGGAAGATCATTAATGAACACTGAGAAGAGTAGGAGCCCCAGAACAGAGCCTTGCGGGACACCACAGGTGAAATCCAGGGGGTTGGAGTTGGAGCCTGAGATGGACACGTGTTGGGATCTTCCTGAAAGGTAGGACTGAAGCCAGTTTAAAGCATGCTTCCCTATTCCATTCTCCCCCCACCCCTTTGATTCCTTTGCCCACAATTAATTATGTTAATATATGATCAGGAACTTTACAGATGAGTTAATATGTATATTCTGGTGTTTTGTATATACCACATATGAATATAAATTATGGGTAATATCATGAATCTCATTAATATAATGTTTATTGTGATTTTATACGTTTTTGTATATATAATTCATTAAGTTACAGTGTTCCGTATCCTCTATAGTCTACATCCATATGATGAACCAATTCGCGAATTAATATGTATGTGTTAGATGTTTGTTAGCATATTTTAACAGTGTTTGTCTATTTATGTTTTCCTTCCACTCTCGCAGTTGAACGGGAACCCTCACCCGTATCAGACGCACCTTCCGAATCAAGTGCTGTGATTGGGAGCTGGATTCAACCAATAGAATTGAATGTTGAATTTCGCGCCAAAACCGCACGGCGTCACTGAGAACTGTGGGCGGGGAATCCCCTTCATAACTGCGGGTGTGTGAGACGCGATTGTACTCTTTGATAAAGGGCGTCCCAGCCTGAAACGCGTCAGAGTGTGTTTGTCTTCCCCCCTACACCATGTTTCAATAAACATCCATTTTTAACCCTTTATTGATGGTGCTGGTCCCCTTCTTCAGCTGTGCTCTGCTACAATCCTTGGATTTCTCCCTATCTACACATACTTTGCGTGATGCATGCGCACATGGAGGAATAGCTGTTCAAGTGAGTATTGTCTCTCACTACCATGGATTAAAGGGGAGTTGCTGACCTGAAACAGTGCTGCAGGTAAGACTTACCGAGTCTGGTGAAGTGCTATTAAGACTGTTTGACATTTCTTCACCCCATGGACATCATATGTTATTGACTTATCTCTGCTATCAAGTGCACTGGGTCCAATACCTAATACAGCTTTATTTCATTCCCTCCCTACTCGGCTATATGTTGATACTATCTGCCTATATATGTATCTATCATGCTAAAGCACTGCTTTTGGGATTTTTATCCTATTTTTCGACCCATAATGGTGTATGCAGAGCTATCACTTTTGCAATTTAACATCAGTAATAAGACAATAGAGATGTAAAAACCACACAACACACATATTCCTGATTACCTTGTGCTGGCGCGTTACTTTTCCACAGCGTACCCCACTTGATACCAAGCTCTTTCCCATATTCATTTCCATACCAGACGACGACCTCTGTGTGGGGGGGGGGGGGAGGTCTGTACAGGTTCTGTAGTAGATTTTCCTGTGGTACTGGAACGCCACAAGGTTCTGTTCTTCCTCGTTTCTCGCACAATTTACAAACCTAAAATTGGGACAGTTAGTGAGGTCTCAAAATAATGTATATTTTATAAAGGAAGAGCTGAAAAAAGATACAAGTTGATAATAATGTGACTTTTCTTTTCTTTCTTCTCTATAGCTTTTGAGGTGATCAGAAGTTAACGAAGAGCAATGTATATACTAGAGGTGCGCTAACTTTTCTGTTTTGCCCCCCCCCCTGTCAGCTCCCCCCCCTGCTCGCAGACCCCTTCCCATACCGGCTCGGAGCTTTGCGGCGTCATATGATATCATGACATCACGTGACGCTGTGTTGTCATGGCGACGCATCGCCGAAGAGGCAGTTCATGGCCACGCCATGCCCCCCTCCCCCCGCGCATCCCATCGCTCCACAGATCCCAGATTTGACCCATGCAGGCAGTAAGATGCGCGTGCAGCAGTGACCACTGGGGTCGTAGCCTAAGGCTACATACTTTCAGCAATGGTGTTCAACAAGGCTGTGAGGAGAAGACAGGAGTGAGGGGAGAGGTTCAAAGAACTGCTGTGATCACATGCTCATTGCCATTAACGTGAGTGGATGTTAAAGTGCAATTGAGGCTATTGCACTTTAGTGAATCTAGTGTTTGGTAAACAGATGAGGCAAAGTGGATAAGGAAAAATAACCCCTGCAGATCAGTACCTGGGAGGCAAATAAAGGGTGTGGGAGGAAGGGGGATACAGAACACAAACAGCAATAGAAACACAGTAAGAAAAACCATGTGAGACGGGTAACTCTTCTCTTGAGGGGATATAGAGGAAATAATTTGACAAGCTGTATGGGGGATAAATAAAATGAATATTTCTGTAACTTCAGTAGTTTCGAGAGGTTTTGCAAGGATTTGGAAAGACAATAAGTGATGGTAATGGTCACAGAGTAATAGTCTGGAGAATATAGATTTGGCATTAGATGCCCAGTATACTACGTAAAGTACTGTAGGTGACAGCAACCAAAGTTATCCATAATGTCAACAACTGCATCTGGTTAAATAAGGCTTTGAAAAGTGTGGCCCTGCGTTCCTAAGACGGGGAAAGACTTGTGTGGGGTGAGAGGAAAAGGAGTGCTTAGGATAGCTAGCAAGAAGAAAAGGCTGATTGTACAATCTCTTATGGGATTGTAATCTCAGGATTTATTTAAACTGAAGTAGAGTAGGAAAATGGTATTTAAAGGGGCAGTCCCTCCTAAGAAGAACGTGAACCAACAATAATGGCATATTTAGTAGGTTAAATGTAGCGAATTGTCAAGTTAAAAAACCCGTTTACCAAACAAAAAAACATAACACTTCCATAGAAAACAAAGTACTGTATTTCCTCGATTCAAAGTGTATAGTGAATTAAAGTGATAGAAAGGCGCTAACGCCTTAAAATACAAAATTAAACAATAAGTGCAAATAACAAGTGCAATTGGTAATGTGTGCTCAATATTCTACCAAACTGACGAAGCCATACACAGCTCTCAAGGACTGGGCAAAACGCGTTGAGTGGTGTTTTGGATCAGTGAGGGACCCGTAGCTTCACCATCTACAGAGCCGTGACGTCACACGCACCGGAGGACACACAGAGAGGAGTCGCAATCCCGAAGTGCAAGCGAAGGAGCTCTGGAGCAACGAGGGGAGGCGGTGAGAGCTGCGGAGTACCCACTTAATTCACATTTATTGTGACCAATGCGTGTTTTTATTTAGCACATTGTAAGTGCACATTTTATATACTTATCTTTTACATAAAGCATTTTATATCAGAGTGCGCTATGTAGTGCTGTTTTTCTCCTCTATATACCATCGCCTATTGACGCGACGTGCCTGGAGGGCACACCCCACACACCATCCTATCCTATTGGGTAGCAGCCCTATCTGCTAATCGCATTTTAACCACAAACATCTTGTGAGTAGATACACCAGTAGAGCCAAGATTACATCACATCATTAATCTCTTTATCATAACGTCTGCACTTAAATTTTGTATTTTCTGTTTTTTTGTTTCCCATATATGCTCCTCCTGGATTGTCTGAAATATTTCCTCGATTCAAAGACACCTTTTTTCCCATTTTCACATGTCTGGAATAAAGATGCGTCTTAGAATCGATGTACTAAAAATAATAATAATTTTTAATCAGCTAGGGGCGCTGCTGGAGATGCCCGCCGGGGACCTTCCAGTCTGCAGAAAGAGCATGGCTGCAATCACGCCCCCCTCCTCCCTTTCCATGAGGTGCAGAGATCGGAGATGCCTGCCAGGGATCTTCACATTGCCTAGAATCCCCCCTCCCGAATCCCTGTGTGTACTGCAGGAGGTGCAGAGGTAGCTGTGTCTCTCTCTGTGTCTGTGTCTCACTCTCTCTGTCTGTGTGTGTCTCATTCTCTGTGTGTCTCTCTCTCTGTCTCTGTGTGTGTCTTTCTTTGTGTCTGTGTGTGTCTCCCTCTCTCTCTGTGTGTGTGTCTCTCTGTATGTGTCTGTGTGTGTCTCTCTCTGTGTCTGTCCCTCCCCCTTCCCTCCATTTGCTCCCTCCCCCCTTCGCTCCCTTCCCTCCATTCGCTCCCTTCCCTCCATTCGCTCCCTTCCCTCGATTCTCTCCCTTCCCTCCCTTCGCTCTCTTCCCTCAATTCGCTCCCTTCCCTCCATTTGCTCCCTTCCCTCCCTTCGCTCCCATCCCTCCCTTCCCTCCATTCGCTCCACCCCCCCTTCCCTCCATTTGCTCCAGCCCCCCCTTCCCTCCATTCGCTCCCTCTCCCCCTTCCCTCCATTCGCTCCCTTCCCCCTTCCCTCCATTCGCTCTCCCCCCCTTCCCTCCATTCGCTGGCCATACAAAACAATGTCCTTTCAGGAATGGCTATCCCGGCCTGGTCCCGCAAAAGGAACCACACCCGAGATGTTTATGGTGTGGAAAGCTGAATCATACCAAAGACTGTCTCATCAGGCTGGATGATGAGATGACGATTACAATGATAATGATGACTCCTGCTACGGGGCCCCACGAAAAGGACAGTTTCTATTTTCAGCAGAAGCTCCAGAAATTTTTAACCCCGTGTGTTCAGGAAGGCGTGGGTCAGAAAAGACCAGAGAGGAGCTACGGCCCAGAGCGTTTAGCGCAATAGTCACAGGAATGACGACACTCCTAGGGATGACTAAGGTTACTGCTACCGCTATATACAGAGAGCCGAGCGAATCAGAGAAAACAAGTACTGACTGGAAACTTTACTGTGAGATGCCCCAGAAAGATGTGCAAAACTTCATCACAGAGTTAGAAGTTTCTCAGCCAGAGGCTTGCACGCTCAAAACAGAGCTGGAACTCTCATGCCATGAGGTCTACGCTCTCAGCACAGAGGTCTGTGAATTGAAGGATGCAGAGGAAGAGAAAACAAAAAAAAAGGGAATATAATGCTCGCTAAATCAAATAATGTGATGATAGTATGATGGTGCCTGACCCGTCTAGGCTGACGGTGGGTGCAACTGATGAGCTAAAATAGACTTGAATTAACAACAGCTGGGAAGTGAAGGTATATTTATTGCCACCACTTAGCAACTAGAAGCTCATTTGAGAGTGCACTCCTAGGCATTAAAACTTAACATTTAATTAATGAATAGAGTAAAATAAGTTCTTAACATAAAGTGAATATATATAACTACATATAATGTACTTTGGCGAGAGGGAATGAGGAGATGATAGATGGCCAAGGTATATAGTAAGTTATGCTAGTGCCTAATAATGTTTAGCAAAAGCAATTGATACCAAATTGGCCTTGATTAGGGAGTGGGTTACTTGGCTGCGAAAGCTCAAAGGTGCTTGCCCTATGTAAGTGTATTGTGCGTCATGTGGCGTAGCGTACCGATCAAACCAACCTGTATTGATAAATAGCCCAAATCAGTGTACAGCTAATAAATGTAATAGTTAAGCTAATAGATATTATCACTGTATGTGCAACTCAATAACAGGTTGCTGGCACGAGGATTGATTCTGCGCCCAATGACATTTAACAAACACTATACACAGATGGTAAACCAGGAAAGCTACTAATAATAAAAAAACCAGGATAAACTGATGCTAAACACTCTGCTAATTGTTAAAGCAGTAAATTAATTATTACTGTGGTGATTGAACATGCCGTCCAAATATAATCAATACTGTGAGTACTTGTCCCCAGCAAAATCCCTGTACACAGAACCTTCTAACAATTCACAGGACAATTCACAAATGAATGAGTGTCCGTGTATAGCAGATGCTGACAGGCTAGCAGTAGTAGTGTTAAATCTCACGTGAATCGCAACACTTAGCAATTAGATGTCTGTTAACTGCAAGGCAAGATGACACAATAAATCACAGTACAGAGACAGGCTGGAACTAAAACACATTGTCCTGTGAATTGTTAGAAGGTTCTGTGTACAGGAAGCACTGCAGAATGCAGAGAGGGTGCAACCTGTCTCCGTGGAGCAGCACACACAAGCAGTGCACCTAAGGCAGAGTCAGCTGCAAGAGCAACAGTATGTGCAAGTCTGGAAGGGGCCAAGGAGAAGCTGCAGAGGATCAAAAAGGCTCCACGCTGTACCCGGAACAACGCGTTTCGGAAGTGTTCTATACTTTTCTTGCCTGAGAGGCTTGTACTATTGATTGTACTGCCAAGTTCCATGTAATGTGCTGTTTAAATTCTGCGGTACTAGCAACACTATGTTACATACTGCCAGGGTTTATTGGAAATGCCATCTCCACCTTTTTCAAGCATTTGCCTGTTAGAATTACGTTTAGCCTGCACATGCTCATCATGCAGATATCCAGCCCACATCGCCTGATAATCCCTATCAGCTGCACCAAGACTGCTTATAAGCTCCACTCCACGCGATCACCTGAACCTGATGAAGGAAGAACACTTCCGAAACGCGTTGTTCCGGGTACAGCGTGGAGCCTTTTTGATCCTCTGCAGCTTCCGTAGTTTGTGCAATCAACTGGGACCCAGCCCTGCTATCCGGACGTGGAGAGAGGGACTCACTGCGACCTGGATAGTTTACTCAGCCACGGAGCCCATCTTTATTATTTTTATGTAAGTAATGGCTTTTATTATTTCTTGTTAATAAATCACACATTTTAATCAATTTGCACTGCCTTGGCTATCCTCCTCCCTTGGGTTTTTGCTGCGAGGCACCGCCAGTCATTGGACTGAAGACACAGACATACACCACACGGAGGAAAAGCCTGAGACAAGATTTGCCTGTGTGGATTTCACCCAGACATGCCCGTGTGAGTGTTGATTATCTCACTTTATTATTGTCACCACCACTTTGCTCCTTCCCCCTTCCCCCCATCCCCCATCACTCTACCATCCTCAGTTTACTCACGTTGGGCTTTTGTACTTTCTCCCTGCCTACTGTCTCATTATGAGCATGCTGCAGCTGCTTAGAGCCATCTTATGACAGCAAGGAGTATCAGGATTTGCACTAAAGACAACGCTGAGGTATTCTTACTCACACACGCCCGTGTGAGTACACTATTAAATATATATATTTATCTCATTATCCCTGTTGCTAAACCACAAGGGAGCGTTGGCGGCTGGGGTAGGAGGGCCGTGCCGCACTTCCCCTCCGTCCGGAGCCGGTGCAGGGCGGCATACGTGATGGGGGGGGGCAGAGAGAGGGGGGCCTGTCACTCCGCCTCAGGCCAATGAGAGGTGTGTGGGGGCGGGCGGGGCGGGGTACAGCGTGGAGCCTTTTTGATCCGCTGCAGCCTCCATAGTTGGTGTAATCAACCGGGACCCAGCCCTGCTATCCGGACGCAGAGAGAGGGACTCACTGCGACCTGGATAGTTTACTCAGCCACGGAGCCCATCTTTATTATTTTTATGTAAGTAACGGCTTTTATTATTTCTTGTTAATAAATCAAACATTTTAATCAATTTACACTGCCTTGGCTATCCTCCTCCCTGCAGCTGCTTAGAGCCATCTTATGACAGCAAGGAGTATCAGGATTTGCACTAAAGCATGCTGCAGCTGCTTAGAGCCATCTTATGACAGCAAGGAGTATCAGGATTTGCACTAAAGACAACACTGAGGGATTCTTACTCACACAAGCCCGTGTGAGTACACTATTAAATATATATATTTATCTCATTATCCCTGTTGCTAAACCACATCATATTGCTGATTGCGGACCATTTATGTCCTTTTCTGTTTACGGGTATATTTCACCGAGTACACCCGAGCAGATGACCATATCCAGTGACTGAAAAAAACGCAGATTAAAGACAATGCTGAGGGATTTCACTCACACATAAAAGGAAAGGGATCCTCCGGCGCGTGATTCCACTTGTGACTCCAGGACACATGCAATTATAGGAAAAAAGAAGGAACCACAATCAGGGGTGGTTAAAAGGCAGTGAATCATGTAAGGTTAATCTTAATAGGAAATACACTCATATTAATCACTAATTCTCCAGTAGGATAATGGAGACTTCTTGATGGTACCTCAAATTGGGAAAAAAAAGGGGAAATATAGTGTAACACCGTTTCATTAACAAATAAGTAAAAAAAAGAGATTGTGATTTTTCAAACAGCCAACAATTTATGGCAATGAGAAGGAGTGCATACAGACTCCACAAGCCGTCCTCCAGAGTCCCTGGCTGTTGGTGTGGGTTCTGCTCCAGCAATCAAGATGGTTTCCTGCAAAGATATGTCAGCAACGGGGGAGTCTTCTGGTACTTGTGTACAAACCAGGTTTCTCCCTATTGCTGTCCTCCTTGCCGCAACTCCCGCTTACACTTCTCGCGCATGCGCATCCGTCGCAGTGCTGCCTCCAAGCCGGATGAAACTCCAACTTCTCAATACGGTGGCCTGTGATGCCCAAAGTTTGTCAGACGCGTTTCGCCAATATCTTCTTCAGTGACAATAATCCACATGGGGTAACAACAGTATTTATATCCTTCAATCTTCTAATTGCTTAATTAATTTAAAATCCACATCCAAACTCATTTCTAATATCCTTCTATGTCTTGATTGTAATGACTAACATCTCTCACTATATCATAACTAAAACAAAGTTTATTTTAAAATAATAAGTTATATACTTTATTGAAATCCACATATTTGGCTGTATTCATCTATTATGTACCAGGGGAGGAGAACACCTTCCTTTGAAAATGGTTTATTTATGTGGTATTATTTAAAAGAATTTGCTTCAAATAAAAGCAGTTAATTCCATCTCCAGATTTAACCCCTTAGGTGCTAGAGTTTGAAGGGTGAAAATCCAAAAGGATTCTCTTTTGGATATTTTTTGAATAAAATCACCCCCCCCTCCAATCTGCCTTCACTTGCTCAATACCCCAACATTTTAAACATGCTGGGTCCTTATTGTGTACGTTCTTATAGTGATTAGATACACTGTGTGCTTCTAAACCATTAGTAATATTCCTAATGTGTTCGCCTATACGAGTTTTTAATTTCTGAATTGTTCTCCCTACATATTGGAGATTACATCCACATTGTAGAACATAGACTATCCCTTTACTATTGCACGTAAATGTGATTTAATTGGATAGTCAATCAATGAGACAGAACATTTAAATGAAACTGTCTTAGTGCCTAGCTGTGTGTTATTTCTGCAGGCTTTACAATTGAGGCATTTTGTGAAGCCTTTAGAAAGTTTGTTCAGCCAGCATTGTTTCTGTTGTATGGGGAGATAACTTGGCACCAATTTTTGTTTTAAATTAGGTGCCTTGGAGAAGACTACATCTGTTTTTTCCCCTATAATTTATTTTAGCCACTGGTCTTGTTTTACAATGTGCCAATGTTTCCTTAAAATTCCCCTGGTTTGGTTTGATTGGGTGCTATATGTTGTTATAAATGGAATAAAATCTTTCCCCATCGGGTTCTCTGTTTTTTTTTTATATTATATGCCAGCATATCTGATCTTTTAAGTTCATCTACTTTCTTGATTGTTGTTTCTATAGTTGTTACTTTATAATCTTTCTCAAGGAATCTGTCTTTCATGGACGCAATCTGTTTGTCATAGTCCTCCTGCTTCGTACAGTTATGTTTCAAACGTCTAAATTCCCCGTAGGGGACGTGCTCCAACCAATTCTTCTTATGGCAGCTATCTGCCTTAATAAAATTATTGCAATTTACTGTTTTAAAATGTGTCCTGGTATTAAAATGGCCTGATTCTATAAAAATCTCTAAGTCTAAAAATTCTACTCTTGATGTATTCATGCTGTGTGAATTTCAAATTAAAATTATTCTGATTAATAACGTTAAAGTCCTGTAATGACGTTTGGTCCCCTCTCCAGATAATAATAATATTGTCAATATAGCGACGGTACAGCACCAGGTTTGCTCCTCAGCTCTGATTGGACCAGATGACTTGATCTTCCCACCAACCAAGAAAAAGATTTGCATAGCTGGGGGCAAACCTGGTTACCATCGCGGTTCCCCTAGTCTGGAGATAAAAGTCCCCCATAAACCAGAATACGTTATGATTCAAGATAAACTTAATCCCGTCTACTACAAAATCCAGCTGTGTCGGGGCTATTGTTTCATATTTCTTTAGACTGTATAATATGGCATCACAATCTTTACATGATCTATACAAGTGTATAGTGATGTGATGTCACAGGTAGCTAGCAGTAAATCTGATTGCCAGACAACTTGTTCTAATAGCTGTATTATTTGGGTCGTATCCCTTAGATGTGATGGTAATTTCTTTACTGATGGCTGTATCTATATAGGCGGATAGATTCTGTGTCAATGATCCTATTCCCGATATTATTGGCCTGCCGGGAGGTTTAACCAACGACTTGTGTAGTTTAGGAAGATAGTAAAATACCGGCATCTTCTGGTTATCTGTTTTGATAAAATCATATTCTTTCTTTAAGAGGATGCCCCTCTGTAGACCATCATCCAAAAGGGACATCATTTCCTTTGTGAATATTATACTGGGATTATTCTTCAGTTTTTTTATATGTAGTTCTGTCTCCCAGCAACCTCTCCGCCTCTTCTATATAGTCTACTATATCTAAAACAACCACCACTCCCCCCTTATCTGCGGGCTTGATTACCACATCTTTATTTTCAGATAGATGATCTAAGACTTCTCTTTCTTTTTTCGTTAGGTTTAGTCTGTTTTTACTCTTCTTATCTTCTATCAATTTTAAATCCTCCTCAATTAGTTTCTGGAATGTTTCCAAGTATGGACCCTTACAATAGCTTGGATACAATTTTGAGGGTTTCTTCAATGTCGTGTGTATAAACTGCTCATTTGTGTTGCCTGTATTTACCGTGGCTGTTTCTCTTTGATCCTGCTCGGTTTTTGCAAAGTATCTTTTTGGAGTCAGTCTCCTCACATATTTCTGGGCATCAATAAAGACCTGAAACGATGATGTTCTGTTAGAGGGGGCAACATTTAGACCTCTACTTAGGAGTGTTTCTTCTTCTTCCTTCAATTTATATTTACTCAAATTAAAAACTCCTATTGTTTCCCTTATTTTATTTATCTTCTCTGATCCCTTCTTCCCCCTCTGCACCCTCTCTTCTTTCCCCGTTTCTCCCCTCTCTGGAGGTTATGGCTGCATTCGCTCTCAACATTCTTGGATTATAGCCTTCCTGATCTCTGTCTCTCTCCCCTTCTCTCCTCTGTCTTAAAAAAGGAGATTCATGATTTTGGTAATGGGTAACCCTAAGGGGTTAAATCTGGAGAAGCAAATTCTTTTAAATAATACCACATAAATAAACCATGTTCAAAGGAAGGTGTTCTCCTCCCGATACATAATAGATGAATACAGCCAAATATGTGGATTTCAATAAAGTATATAACTTATTATTTTAAAATAAACTTTGTTTTAGTTAGGATATAGTGAGAGATGTTAGTCATTAGAATCAAGACATAGAAGGATATTAGAAATGAGTTTGGATGTGGATTTTAAATTAATTAAGCAATTAGAAGCTTGAAGGATATAAATACTGTTGTTACCCCATGTGGATTATTGTCACTGAAGAAGCTATTGGCGAAACGTGTCTGACAAACTTTGGGCATCACAGGCCACCGTATTGAGAAGTTGGAGCTTCATCCGGCTTGGAGGCAGCACTGCGACGGATGCGCATGCGCGAAAAGTGTAAGCGGGAGCTGTGGCAAGGAGGACAGCAATAGGGAGAAACCTGGTCTATGCACAAGTACCAGAAGATCCCCTGTTGCTGACATATCCTTGCAGGAAGCCATCTTGATTGCTGGAGCAGAACCCACACCGACAGCCAGGGACTCTGGAGGACAGCTTGCGGAGTCTGGATACACTCCTTCTCATTGCCATAAATTGTTGGCGGTTTGTGAGTTTTCAATCTCTTTTTTTACTTATTTGTTAATGAAACGGTGTTACACTATATTTCCCCCTTTTTTCCTCCAATTTGAGGTGCCATCAAGAAGTCTCCCTTATCCTACTGGAGAATTACTGATTAATGTGAGTGTATTTCCTATTAAGATTAACCTTACATGATTCATTGCCTTTTAACCACCCCTGATTGTGGTTCCTTCTTTTTTCCTATAATTTCATGTGTCCTTGAGTCACAAGTGGAATCACGCGCCGGATGATCCCTTTACTTTTATGACTCTTACCTATGGAGGTTGGTGAATCACCTCTAAGAAACTCTGGCAGCAGGACGCCATTTTGTGTGGGACTGAACTTTACCATTTACCTTAATACGGTTGGCGCAACAATTCTTTTTCCCTTTCACTCACACATGCCCGTGTGAGTACACATATCATTATTATTCTAAATATCCCCGACAATTCATCTTATTGCAAGTTTGATACTTTTATTCACTGTATGTTTCTTTCTTTTTTGTATGCGCTCATCATTACCACACTCGCACTCTAACCAAGGATCAGGGGACGATCCTTCCGATTGAGCAGCAGCATCATCAGGGCCAGTATCATTTGTTTTATTTCATACTTTTCTGAATTGAGCCCTTCCCAATCTAGGGAATCACAACACACCCAGCTATTTTGAGGGAGCGCCACTGTTACCCATTCTTGCACTTTCCTTACAAATCTGGTCAGAGGTACAATTTCTCTTAACGCGTTTTAGCTGT
Organism: Ascaphus truei; assembly: GCF_040206685.1. Classification (NCBI taxonomy): domain Eukaryota; kingdom Metazoa; phylum Chordata; class Amphibia; order Anura; family Ascaphidae; genus Ascaphus; species Ascaphus truei. The sequence continues at coordinate 34,603,933 of NC_134497.1, read as the reverse complement.
CCATAGGGAATGTTATTTAACAAATCCTTATGGTGACAGCTGGTATGGTCCAAATATGTATTGCAATCTATGGACTTGAAATAAGTTTTACATTTGACCTTCTTATTTTCAACATATAGATGCAGATCTAAAAAATGAATATTATCCTTACTCACAGTGTATGTATTTTTTGGAAGAAGCTTGTGGGGAGCGCAGAGTTTCACCATGTAAAGGGAATGAAATATACAATAGTGTAATATATCCTAAACACCTATAACAATGTGCATGGGGATCGAGATTAAGAACTCACATTGTCCCAGACAAATAACAGCATTGGAAGACAGTGTGTAGACTTTGTAGTTTGCAGGGGGGGGTCTTGCTTAGAATCCTCTCCCTGGTATCAGTGGAACTCAACCCTCGATGAAAACAGAAACAACTCTAGTGCAACATTGTATGTTCACTAATGATGTATTCAATAAAAACAGTGGTAATCCACACTTACATAAGCACCATGTGCATAGACACGTAACAATCAAAGCGCAGCAGCAGTATACACCATCTACCCCACTCCTTGGATCGCGTCGCGTCACTTCCGGTCCGGCCCGTCGCGTCACTTCCGGTTTCGCGATCGATCTTGAAATGGATCCACACGGGTTCAGGGGCATGGGGGGCACACTCTGGGTTGCTGCTAGTCCACTCTACGCGTTTCGCTGGCGTGCCAGCTTCTTCAGGAGTCCAATCGGCCTCCTGAAGAAGCTGGCACGCCAGCGAAACACGTAGAGTGGACTAGCAGCAACCCAGAGTGTGCCCCCCATGCTCCTGAACCCGTGTGGATCCATTTCAAGATCGATCGCGAAACCGGAAGTGACGCGACGGACGGGAAGTGACGCGATGCGATCCCAGGAGTGGGGTAGATGTATACTGCTGCTGCGCTTTGATTGTTACGTGTCTATGCACATGGTGCTTATGTAAGTGTGGATTACCACTGTTTTTATTGAATACATCATTAGTGAACATACAATGTTGCACTAGAGTTGTTTCTGTTTTCATCGAGGGTTGAGTTCCACTGATACCAGGGATAGGATTCTAAGCAAGACCCCCCCCTGCAAACTACAAAGTCTACACACTGCCTTCCAATGCTGTTATTTGTCTGGGACAATGTGAGTTCTTAATCTCGATCCCCATGCACATTGTTATAGGTGTTTAGGATATATTACACTATTGTATATTTCATTCCCTTTACATGGTGAAACTCTGCGCTCCCCACAAGCTTCTTCCAAACAGTCAAGAGAGGAGGAACTGGATCTTCTCCTGAGAGGGTTGAGCAGCGAACTTTACTATTATAATTTTGAACACTGGTTATATATTTATATTTAATTATCACTATATATTTATATTTATATCTATTAATATCACTATATATTTATTTTTATCACACCTTTATCGGAAGCGCCTCACAATTTTTGTTCTATACTTATCACAGTGTATGTAAACTGAAGATTCCAATCGTTGTGGTTCAAATTATCAATGAATCCCAGGGCATCTAATTGTGTGCCACGCAAACTTAGGATCACATCGTCTATATAACTATGTCACTGGTCCAGACCCGCCCAAGCTCACCACCCCTCCAGACATGGTCCTCCTCCCAGGCCCCCATGAATAGATTGGCGTAACTAGGAGTGAATCTGGTCCCCATAGTAGTACCACACAACTGCAAGTAAAAACAATAATTGAACCAGAAGTAGTTGTTGTTGTTTAAAATAAAATGTATTCCTAGAATCTTATATGTAGAGGTTTCACCCAAAATACGATTGGCCTCACTCATATAGTAGTCTCTTGACATAACTACTATTCCTCCACCTTTATCTGCTTGTTTAATTACAAGCTGTTTATTGGACTGTAATTCTAAAATTTCTTGATGTTCTTTTTTACGTAAATTATACTTTTTATTATTACAATATTTTTGCTGCAATTCTTCAAAGTCCTTGGTAACTAGCTGAAAAAATGTTTCCAGATAGTTACCTTTACAATGTTTAGGAAAAAATTGGGATTTTGGCTTACGACCAGAATGTTGATAAAGTGCTAAATTATCATCAACAACTACTTCATTTGGTTCTTTACTACATTCCTTAAAAGTTTTTTCTTCTGCACTTTGTTTCAGAAAATAGCGCTTGAGAGTAAGTTTTCTCAAATATTTGTGAGCATCCACAAATAGCTTAAATGAATTTGGGCCTTGGACTGGCGCAAAATTCAAACCTTTGTTTAGAAGTGAGATCTGATCTTTCGTTAGTTCCACGTTTCTAATATTAAAGATACCTTTAGGTTGAGTTACCTCATCCTCTTTTTTATTCCACCTTCTCCCACCTCTGGTCCCTCTCCATTTTTTCTGTTTAGGGGTGAGGCCACCAGTGACACTTCTTTTAGGGGAGAAAATCTGTTTGAATGGAGCCACGGATTCAACGTTTTTTTTCACCATTTTTTCTTTCTCCGTGGCCTCCTTTCCCCCTTAAAAAGGAGAGTCCGAAAAATATCTGACCCCCCCCCCCCTCTTGGTTATCAACAGATTTATATGCTTCTTGCGGCTTGGAATAACCATGTTTTCCATAAACATTTTTTGATGCTTCCTGTGGTCTACAATATTCACGCTGATCATATGGGAATTTAGAATCTCTCCACTGATCTCTTCTGGGATGTTTACTAAACCTTTTGTACCCTCCCTTGTGATAATTTGGTCTCCAATGTGGAGGTTGATGAAAATTTTGATTCTCTCTATATGAATAAGGATTTTCATAGTACTGTCTCTTGTGATAATTAAAATTACCCCATCCTCTATAAGTATTCCGCATTTGGGGATTATACTCTCTAGGGGGATACTGATTCTGATTATAATCATAAATTCTTAAAATCTCTCAAAGGTTCCTTATGGGTAGAATCTTTTCTATCAAACTTGGTGACATGAATCTGGTCATCTGACACTAGTATTTTAGGACTACTTATTGAATCGGTTGATTTTAACCTCTCGTTCGGTTTAGAAGTATCCTTATCTTTTATCTCCAAATTTTTATTTGACCAGTTGCTAACCTGGTCCTTTAAGTAGTCTAATTTGTCTCTCTGAAACTTTTTTGTTTTATGCCAATAACAGATTCTTCCAATTTTTTAATTTTAGCCTGAACCTCTTTATCTCGTTTAAAATTCTGTCAAAATTTGCACGTGAGGGACGCTAAAACAGATGGATTTTCTAAGATGGGTGTTGTCTTGCCCAAGTGTGAAAGCTGGATTGAATTAAGACACTTCAACGGATGATTTGAAGACAGACAGACAATTTGAAATATGGTTTTACCTAGCAATAACTTAAGTAGACACAGCAGGGGATGGTTTGAAGACAGACAATTTGAAATATGGTTTTACCCGAGAAGAGAAGAAAAAGATGATCAGTAATTCAATAGAGTTCCCAACTTCCTTTTAAACTTCAGCACTAACATTCTACTTTAAACCTGTCTACTTAAAACATGGCTGCAAAAAATGACAAGGAATCCACTTTGGGTCCCATGGACACTGCAGTATGACTGGATTCTTACTGTGTTACTCCATCGCAACTTGGCCTTCCAATTCCATGCCTTGTGGAAAGTAGACTGTAATACTGCAAAGGTATTGCAGTCACGCTTCCTGGAGCGCCTCACTTGCTCAGGTGGTTCAAACTTTGTAATCTTGTTTTTCAATTGAGCGGTGTCCTCCGCTCTCACTGTACCGTTGTCTTCACGGGCATTCGTTTCTGTGGGATACAGACGCTTGGGCCGGGCCAATACCTTTTTCTCCAACTTCAGCTGAGAAACCTCCAGCTGGGCAGCAGTAGAGTCCAACATAGCATCATGCTCAGTCTTTAGGGCCTTGAGTGCCTCGTACAGGTCACACTTTTGTTTCTCTGCCATCTTGATGCCAGCACGCTCAGACTCCAGATCCTTCCTCAAGTCTTGAAGCTATCCTTCTGCATTTCTTTTTTCACTCAGTGCAGCTGCCAGTTCAGCTTTTTTGGCGTTGAGTCACGATTCAACATCTGTCAGCTGATTCAGCACAAGGCTTAAACCGGCTTCCATTTTTCCATTTCTGGCCTGCAGCAAAAATCCACCTTTGCTCACAGCTAACAAAATCCATTTTGAAATTATAATACACACCGTCGTGCCAGGCAGAGAAAAGACCCCACAAGTGGGTTCAACAACTATAAATATTACAACAAGACAAACTGCCTGCAACAGACTAAGCAAATAATGAGGACTTAAATTAGTAATATAATAATCACTAACGGTGCTAGGGACTAGAAGAAATATCCCCCCCTACATATCCTCTTTTTCTTAGCTATACATCTTATTACTCTCTCCCTTTTCCTATGGGATACTGTTCTTATGTTATGTTTCCATGTGCTGTATACTAGAGGCCATTATCTCTAGGTATATTTTCTTCTTTTAAATCACCATTTTATTTAGTTTCCAAAAAAGTGCTACAAAGCCCCAGGCAACACCACCCATGGGAGATTGAAAACCCCCTCATGAAGGTCCCCTTTGCCCGTTAGCCTTCGCACCTTGAGCTGACAGTTACAGGGGTACCCCGATCGTGAGAAAGCAAGGTTCAAATACCAGTGGGGTGCATGGCGGGCCCAATCACATTCTTCCTTTGGGATTTCAGGCATGAGCACGCCGATGCTGCATACTGATTGTGAATTGTAAATCCACCACTGCCCTGCCCCCCACAGCTAAATGCTTTTCATTCTGGATTAGAGTTACAAATACAAAATAAAGTTGTGTGTGTGTCTCCTGGATTCTGACTATAGATGTTTGCCTCAGATTCCCATATGAACACCTCCCTCAGCCTGGCAATGTGCTTGTGGGGAGGTTACGCCAGCGCATGTGTAACAGGAATCTCTGCCATAGAAGAATGCAAGTGTACCCATCAGTGGGAAAGGTCCCTGCGTGAGGTGGCACCACTTGTTACATCATTACTTCATATGTCAATAATAAAGGGATACTTAACCCCTCAGGTGCCTTTTCATGTAAACGTGTAACCAGTGAAATAGATGGTCAGCCCTTGCTGCTCCCTAGAGATATTAAAGGAACATGATATACAGTACTTAAAGGCGGCTGCATTAATGTCCCTCACTGGGGACGTTAGTCTGTGTCTCTGTCCTCTACCTCAGTATTCACGGGACACTGTAAGACATTTGGTCGCAGCCGTTTCTCTGTGACTCACCCCACCGCCAGCCACTTCACCGCTAAGTTAAGTGCCTAAACCCCTATCATGGGAGAGGGGGTTTGGCCCGGGATTAAAGGGGTTACACCCCATTTGGCCACCCCTACTCTCACCTGGGAAGCAAGGGGTTAACTGGACTGTGGTCCAGTAATGTGTTTTTACTTTGCTTCAGCATCCTAATGTATATTCCCGTTACAATGTATTATCACCATGTAAGTGTCTGCACCACACACACACTGGGGCTTAAGGGGTTAATGAGCTACAGTTTTAGGGTCATACAAATATGTGTGGTGTCTTTTCAGAAATATCTGGGCTTCAAAAGGCTTGATTGAAGTTGGGTGTGAAAAGTACAGAGGGGGTTTGTGTATGTTAATACCTAATTTGCAGGCCAAGGGTATATTGCTGGTAGAGACAGCTAGGACCCAGGTCTGGAGCATTGGGTGTGAAATATAGCACCTGTGACAATTGTTCTCTACGCAGGAGGTCCAGCTTCAAAGCATTTCTTGACAAGGGGTTATGGGGGCCAGGGGTGCAGTTACAGAAGGAGATATCAGAATGAGTGACCTAATTAAATATAAGAATATTATGAGATGTCCTCGGCTGAACATGCTAAAAGTAACATCTGTGGATCCGTGGGACCGATTCGCACATAATGATTACAGACAAGCAAAGAAAAGAAAGAAAGCTCCCTAATAGCCGCACAAGAGAACACCTATACATATGTTAAAAATGACTATTTATTGATAAATGATTACAGACACATGATGTCTAGCAGGTACTAAGAGACAGATATTAATATCTCTCTTAATTTTAGTATTACACGGTAATATTTAGTCTCATTGGGAGCGTCATGCGTGCCGGAATGTATTAATATGTCTCGCGTGCCAGTAAGTTTTACTGAACTGAAGTTATGAAGTTATTTAGATAGGAAAAGCAGTTCTATGGTGGGAGGAGTTTTACTCTGGGGAAGACTGTCAACCTCACCACTGATTTATGAGAGGGGCTGGGTTTAGGTTGTGTTCAATGGGAAATAATTGTATATAAACAAGGCTCAGCCTATGGCTAGTGTCTTTGTGATTTTCAAGATTGCTGTATGAACTGCCAGTCCAGAATTGACTGTTTCATCATTCCATCTTAAGTAAGTGTCTATATTTTGTCTGTTATTTGTATATCTCGTGTGTTCACCTTTTTCAAGGAATATATTATATTGTATCATATCTCAGCCGTGTTCAGTTCAACCCAGGTATTTTTGGTGTAAATTATATCTTGTCATAAAGTTACCTTTACAAACCCCTTCCCTAAAACCCCTGTATCCTAAGCCCCCCTTACCTTAAACCCGTATCCTAAAACCCCCACTCTAACCGCTAAAACCACTTAAATTAACCCCATAAACAGTAATAACATTTACATTAGAAGCGGCTAGTGGGGGAGGGTCAGTCTTCAGCCTAACACCTGCGGCGTAATAGTCGCGGCAAAACTATTCTGATTCAAAGCTAAGTGAGGCTACACACCGTTTCAGCATAATGGGAAACACACATTTTATTAGAACCAACAGCATGGAAATATAAAACATTAAGAACATTTTTCTTTACATAAAACAACAATAAGAATTATACAAATAACCTGCATTTAAAATGTTATAACTTTTTTATACTTTTAAAATGCTCGTTTTATGCACCATAAACTAAATTCACTTTTCATTGGGATTTAGCGTAACACAGATACACGTGTCCACCTATATGTGAGCGTCTTAGTCGCTGGTTATCTCTAAAAATGCCTGACTTTAGAGATAGGTCTCTCCACTATGTGTCCTCCTGTGTGTCCTCAGGCTGGATAAGTCACTAAATCCCTTCCCACATTCCCCACATACATGCGGTCTCTCCCCCGTGTGTCCTCTTGTGTGTGTTCAGGTTGGATAAGTCACTAAATCCCTTCCCACATTTCCCACATACATACGGTTTCTCCCCTGTATGTGTCCTCTTGTGTATGTTCAGGTGGGATAACAGACTAAATCCCTTCCCACATTCCCCACATACATACGGTCTCTCCCCTGTATGTGTCATCTTGTGTGTGTTCAGATTGAATAACTGACTAAATCCCTTCCCACATTCCCCACATACATGCGGTCTCTCCCCTGTGTGTGTCCTCTTGTGTGTGTTCAGGTTGGATGAGTCCCTAAATCCCTTCCCACATTCCCCACATAAATGCGGTCTCTCCCCTGTGTGTGTCCTCTTGTGTGTGTCCAGGTTGTATGAAACACTAAATCCCTTCCCACATTCCCCACATACATGCGGTCTCTCCCCTGTGTGTGTCCTCTTGTGTCTGTTCAGGCTGGATAAGTCACTAAATCCCTTCCCACATTCCCCACATACATGCGGTCTCTCCCCTGTGTGTGTCCTCTTGTGTGTGTTCAGGTTGGATGAGTCCCTAAATCCCTTCCCACATTCCCCACATACATAAGGTTTCTCCCCTGTGTGTGTCCTCTTGTGTGTGTTCAGGTTGGATGAGTCCCTAAATCCCTTCCCACATTCCCCACATAAATGCGGTCTCTCCCCTGTGTGTGTCCTCTTGTGTATGGTCAGACCGGATAACTGACTAAATCCCTTCCCACATTCCCCACATACATGCGGTCTCTCCCCTGTGTGTGTCGTCTTGTGTATGGTCAGACCGGATAAATGACTAAATCCCTTCCCACATTCTCCACATACATACGGTCTCTCCCCTGTGTGTGTCGTCTTGTGCAGGGTCCGACCGGATAACTTACTAAATCCCTTCCCACATTCCCCACATACATGCGGTCTCTCCCCTGTGTGTGTCCTCTTGTGTGTGTTCAGATTGGATAACTGACTAAATCCCTTCCCACATTCCCCACATACATGCTTTCTGTCCCTGGTCTGTGTTCTCTTCTGTGCATTCTGGTCTGATAACCAAGTCAGACACTTCCCACTTTCTCCAAGATCTTTTCCTGTGGCAGCTGCTAATATATATTTTTTGGAATGAGAAGCAGTTACATTTTTTATTAATTGCCTTGACTGGTTGAAAGATGCATTTTCTGTCATATTTATTGGAATGTTGCAAGATTTTTCTGTCTTCATCTTTTCCATATACTCATTTGGGTGTTTGAACCTCAGATGTTTGACGAGGTAATCCTGACTGCTGAAAGCAACCTTGCAGTGTTGGCATGGGTGGATTATTGGTGCGTGTTTTTGTACTAGACGAGACAAAAAAGTCACTGTTACATAAACTGTCTTACGAAAGATCATGCAGGAGAGGTAAGTTGGCATATCACAAAAAATGCAGGATGAAAATAAACTCTAGATGTACATTGTAAAAATGAAGGGTTTAGCACAACATGTGCAGCATTAGGGCCGCGAGAATAGATGTAGTACTTAACCATTTAAAAGGAAATCTGACTAGCTGCAAAACACCAATTAAAGTGACAGAAATATTTAAAATCCTTAGTCCCTGAGGTAATAAATTGGGGTTATCAATTTATTTAAATTTTTTGATTTATTTATTACTGGGTTACCATTTATCGCCAATATGGATATCTGCCCCCCTTCCACCCCCCAAAAGTATGGAGAAGGCTTGGAACGGCTCATGATCCGAAGCATACCACATCATCTGTAAAACACGGTGGAGGCAATGTGATGGCATGGGCATGCATGGCTTACAATGGCACTGGGTCACTAGTGTTTATTGATGATGTGACAGAAGACAGAACAGCCGGGTTAATTCTGAAGTGTATAGGGATATATTGTCTGCTCAGATTCAGCGAAGTTGATTGGACGGCGCTTCACTTTACAGATGGACAATGACCCAAAACATACTGCGAAAGCAACCCAGGAGTTATTTAAGACAAAGAAGTGGAATATTCTGCAATGGCCGAGTCAATCACCTGATTTCAACCCGATCGAGCATGCATTTCACTTGCTGAAGACAAAACTTAAGGCAGAAAGACCCACGAACAAACAACTGAAGACAGCTGCAGTAAAGGTCTGGCAGACCATAACAAAGGAGGAAACCCAGCGTTTGGTGATGTCCATGCGTTCCAGACTTCAAGCAGTTATTGCCTGCAAAGGATTCTCGACAAAGTATTAAAAATTAACATTTTATTTATGATTGTGTTAATTTGTCCAATTACATTTGAGCCCCAGAAATAATGGGACTGTGTATGAAAATGGTTGCAATTCCTAAACGTTTCATACGATATTTTTGATCAACCCCTTGAATTAAAGCTGAAAGTCTGCACTTCTATTGCATCTCGGTTGTTTCATTTCAAATCCATTGTGGTGGCGGACAGACCCAAAAATATGAAAATTGTGTCAGTGTCCAATTATTTCTGGACCTAACTGTATTTTGAATGTTCTTTCTTGTTTTGTTTTACATGTGTATATATTTTGTGTCAATGTTTAAAACCTCATTTGTCTAATAGTGATATTGGGCATTAGTTGACAAGGGAGCGGGGATAGAGGACGTGGGTGATAGTGGTAGTTGCCCTGGGGAGGGTGGTTAGGCTTACCGTGGGGGTTGGGGGTGGTGGTGAGAGGGGTAAACCCCTTAATTACCGTAGCGACTACAATGGCTATGTTTTATTGGCCACTAATGGGGTCAGCAGGGTTAGGTAATATTTTCTTTTAATTAAGTATTAACCCCTTTGGTGCCTGTGGTATACCATGGTAACCACATGCATGGAATGGGTTAATGTTATTTTGATCATAGGTTTCTGTAATAATACACATTACAGAATCCTACGATAGAAATATTAACCCAATGCGGTATGTAACACATTATTAACGGTCACGTTAATTCCCATATCGCGAGATTGGCCCAAATATCGCACCCAGTAAATTATTACCACAATCTTGATATATGCCACCTTCAAATTGTGGTAATAACAACCATTAATTTATTATTTCCCTGGGCAGGGCCACCAACAGGGAGGGTTCTGCCGGGGTTGGCGTCCCTGGCCCGGTGAGTCAGGGGGCCCAGCTGCCCCGGGCACCCTGCGCGGCCGTCAGGGCCACCAAGACGGGTGTGTGACGGTGAAGGGGTACCCAGGCCACAAAATAAAGGTATTATGCCTGGCTGGCTACCCCTGAGCTATATTGGGGAATTCTGAGTGTCAGCTCTTCAACCCAATTATGGTATATAACTGTTTGTATAATAATGTGCAGATAGTGAGTTTCAGGGGTGATTTTATTGTAAAATGTTGTCAGAGTGTGTTTGAGTAGAAGGAGGGTCGGGTTGCGGGTTACCCCGAAACATGTACTCAGGAATCCCCCAGATTCCTGAGGACATGAGGAACACACCACCGGATAAAATCCTATCTTTGAAGCAATTTGCAGCTCACCGCCAAATCCCCCTGCTTCAGCACAAACCAAAACAGTAAGGGGAAAAGAAAATGTTTTTTAAAAGCCCCCCAAGATTTATATGTTTAGTAAGGTAATGTTCAGAGTAAATAATTCAGGGTGGAGGAAGGTACATTTGCATGGGAGACACAGTGGCTACTCCGCCCCTAAGCTTCAAAGGCGATCCAGGATACGGACGTGTTAAATCTTTTGTTAGCAAGAAGGGGTGAAGGAGACTGAGCGGCACCCTGTAAGAGGGCCAGGGTTCCATATGCTAAGTGACAAGTGAGGGAAGATGGAGTTTGTCACACATGCTCAGTGGCTATACTGAGGCTTTGTACCAGGATTCACAGGACTGGCAGAACCTGGCTATAGATGGGACTATTGGTTCCCACGCCAAAGATTGGCTGCACATGATACAGATAGGCTTTTGAGGTTTTAAAAGTCCGGTGCAGCCAGTCAGGAGTTAGTTCCATCTATGTTCCATCTTGTACAGAAGCTACCTCTAAGACTAAATTGTGTGGTACAAGGACGATTCCATCGCAACTAAGGATTGTACCCTGCTTCAAAAGTTCGTTAGAACTAAGGATTGGAAAACGAATCCTGCAAGGACAGAACAAAAATATTCATTTCAGCGGAGAAAGAGGAGTCTCAAGCAGTGCCCCTAGCCAAAGACTGTCTCATGGCTCTATTTACGCATCAACCCTGCTCTGGGAATTAATGCCTAGAGACTTGATTTCTGTGAATTTCGTTCTGTGGACATTTTATTTTGTTTTGGCTCGTTCCAGTAAGTGTTTATTCGTGTTATTTTGTAATTCAAGCTGTGTGTGTTTCTTGTGTAAATAAATTAAAATTAATTTTATCTCTTGCTTTGGTCAATCAAAGGATCCAGATATTAAGGTGTTAAAAACCTTGGTCCCCCGTGACAGGCTTATATTAACTGGTGGCAGCGGTGGGATCTGCTTGAACCTATGATATAGTATCTTGCGGGGTACTATAACATAGAGGGAGACTCGAAGTTAAGATCTCCCAAAGCATGAGATAGCACACACACAATTTGCAAGAGAAGCGAAAAACACAGTCTCTCTTTGTGCCATATCTTGTTGCCTGCGGGTGAAGCATGGACAAGCGAGCTGGGAGATTCCATTCCTGGGATCGGCACAGGCTCATTGCCCGGTGTGAAGAGAATGGGTTACTGACAGCTGGTCGGGCAAAGACACAACTAGAAGAGGATTTGGAGCAGCATGAAACAAGCCTTTCTGTACTTTCCAGCACAGCTCATGTGACTGCAGCCGCAGTGGAGTTACTCCAGCACAGGGTGGGTGAAATTATGCCACCCCTGGAGGAAGATGGACAAGGGGAGGGAGAGAGTGCTCACCAGGATATTGGTGAAAGACTGGGGTTGGGGGTTGCGGAGGACATTGTGCCAACAGTTCCAATTGCTCCTTATGTTCCTGCGGAGACCCATAACTCTGGACAAACAGCACTTCTTGCCTCATGGGGGGCAAACGCTACAGCCGATGAGCGGATTTGCATGCTGGCAGCTGTTCACGGACAAGAGACCCCTCATGCTCACCTGGTGAACGGAGAGCAGCCTGTGCCCCAGGTTAACCATCACAGTTTCAATAAGTTCGTCTGTGGCAAAGACAAGATTGACGGATTTTTATCTGACTTTGAAACGCAGTGCTTAAGGTACAGATTACCACAACGTGACTGGGTGCTGTGGTTATATCCCTTGCTGTCGGGCAAGGCAAAAGAGACCCTGAAGTCCACCCCACGAGAGGATCGGGATGACTACGACCATCTCAAGGCATTACTGCAGCTGCGGTATGTCCTCACCCAAGAAGCGTACAGAGGCGAGTTCAGGACAGAGGAACGCCATCCTCAGGAGTCCTTTGTGAACTATGGTGCCTGCATGGCACGCCAGGGTACTCAGTGGGTGGAGGGTTGTGGTGCCACAAAGTACCACACGCTGCTGGACTTACATCTTCCATGAGCAGTTATTGTAGCAGTGCCCCTCAGACGTGAGGGCATGGGTCTTTGACGAAAAAACGAAGACTCATGAGGAGGCTGCCAGGATGGCTGACGAGTACTTATGCAGCCATGCCCTGATGGAGGAGAAAGGTGCTCCCAGACGACTGGCTATGCCAGCCAAGGGAGCCAAGCAAACGCCTCAGTGGGTGCAAAAATCTGCAGCAGCAGAGCACAGTAATCCTAAACCTGCAGAATTTAGGCATGAGAAAAGGTGCTACCTGTGTAACAAAGTCGGTCACATCAGACCTGACTGTCCGGACCGTGCCAGGTCCAGTGAACCCCATCTGGGGCAACGCTCTCCAGCTGCGAGACCGGTCGCCAGTGGGCGACTGGCACACACAGAAGAGTCAAGCCGAGCCGTGGATTCAACCCACAGAGGGACGTCCACGGAGAGATCTGCATTTGACCCTCAGGAACCAGCAGTGGAGACGGAGGGGCATCAGGTTGCATCAGTCAGGATGCAGCCCAGTGATGCCCAACAGAAACATCTGCGGAGGGTGACCATCGAAAACCGTCAAGCGGACGGCTTGTTGGATTCCGGTGCCACCGTTACCCTGGTCCGGCCTGATATGGTCCGGCTAGAGGATTTGCTCCCAGGCACCGGGATGCGTGTGACCATGCCAGATGGAGGACCGCGGTTACTCCAGGTTGCCCGGGTCTTTTTGGATTGGAGTGCCGGTCGTAGCATGAGGGAGGTGGGGTTATTGCCTGGGTTAGATGCCGCAGTTTTGCTCGGCAATGACCTGGGACATGTTACCTGTGTATTCACTGCAGAGCTGGCTCCTGTTGCAGCAATTCCTAGGAGCCAGTCATCAGGGATGGCAGCAGGATCAACCCGTCCCCCTGCATTTGGGACCAGCAGTTCCAGCGGTCTCTGAGGGGACCAGACAGGTAAGCCAGACTACTGAGTCGCGACCAGTGACTGACTTACTGTTCCCTTTACCTGTTCCTGTTTCCCCTGAATTAGAGACTAAGGGTGGGTGGTTAGTGTTAGGAACAGAATTTAGGAATGCGGTGAAAGCTGACCCCAGCCTAGAAGGTATGAGACTGCGGTCGTCCGAGTCTCGGGCAGCAGGGGGTCAGACCACTTGCTGTCGCACCGCTGGCTCTGAGGTAGGGAGTCTGGATCTACCGGGTTTGAAGGAGTCTGGACAGGTAGAAGACGGTTAGTGGTATCCAGGGAGTGTAGGCAGCAAGGATTACGGGAAGCCCACTCCATTCCACTAGCGGGGCATCAGGCGGTCACTCAGACGAGAGCTTAGCTGTTGCAGCATTACTCCTGGCCGGAGGCATCAGGGGCAGTGGCAGAGTTCTGCCGCCCCGGTGATGCCTGCCAGCCAGAGGGTAAAGCGGGTGCTTGTGTGCGGATACTCATGGACCTGTTACCAGGAATGGGAGGCTGTTTCAGGGAGTGCCAAGCATCTTGGCTGGGATAGGTTATCCTAAGGGGGTTCCAGGTGAGCTAGGATCCCGGGTGAGTAGGCAGCCAGGAGCAGTAGCCAGGGCTAGGTCAGAACAGCATAGGGTTCTGTTCTCGGACCAGCCGGGCTGGACACATGGCACAGATCATCGTGCGCTCACAAGTGATCTGCGCCCTCTGCATAGGAATGCATACAGGGTATCAGCAGAGGTGAAGGGCAGTGTAGAGAGGGACGCTAGGGAGACGTCAGCCTTCATCACCCCGAGGGGCCTTAGTGAATTTTTAGTGATGCCATTCGGGATGAGGAATGCCCTGGCTACCATTCGACGCCTGGTCAGTAGGTTGCTGGAGGGAGTGCAGAGTTATGTAGGTGCATATCTGAGGGAGATAGTTATAGTTATTCTTGGGATTTACCACAAGCACAGGTTAGCTCGAGTAAGGGAAGCAGGGCTATTGGTGAAAGCCCCTAAGTGCTTAGTAGGGATGGCTGAGATGTTTGACCAAGCCACAGGGCGAGTGGAGGGCATCTGACTTTTCTAGGTACCACTGGTTGCTGTAGAGGGTTTATCTCACAGCACAGTGCTGTGACTAGATCCCTGACTGACTTGACTGGGAAGTGACTCTCAGTACTGTTGGTCTGGTCTGCAGCCTGTGAAAGGGCAGTTCAGGCTCTGATAACCGCACTGCCCAGTGTGCTGCTACTAACTGCACCAAACTCTGCTACAAAGTTGTGTGTGCAGACCGATGTCCCGGACGTTGGTATCAGTGCTGTGCTCAGCCGAATACGGGGAGCACCGGGCACGACAGCGTAGATGTACCATACCGCAAAGACCGCCCTGTTGAACTGTTAACCTCAATAGCTGGGCCGCCCGTCAATACGCCGGATTGGGCGGTTGTGCCAGCGCCTACGCTTTGAGATGGGGAGGTGTGACGGTGAAGGGGTACCCAGGCCACCAAATAAAGGTATTATGCCTGGCTGGGTGCCCCTGAGCTATATTGGGGAATTGTGCGTGTCAGCTCTTCAACCCAATTATGGTATATAACTGTTTGTATGATAAAGATGTATGTGGTTTTACTGTTCTAGGAGTGCCAACCAACGGGGATGTGCAGGGCGTGAGTTTCAGGGGTGATTTTAAGGTAGAATGTTGTCAGGGTGTGTTTGGGTAAAAGGGGGCCCGGGTTGCGGGTTCCCCCGAAACATGTACTCAGGAATCCCACCAGATTCCTGAGGACATGAGGAACAAAGACCACCGGATTTGTAAGGACAGAATGAAAATATTCATTTCGGCGGAGAAAGAGGGGTCGCAAGCTGCGCCCCAAGCCAAAGACTGTCTCGTGGCTCTATTTGCGCATCAACCCCACTCTGGGAATTGATGTCTAGAGACTATTTCTGCGGATTTCGTTCCGTGGACATTTTATTTCGTTTTGCCCTGTTCCAGTAAGTGTTTATTCGTGTTGTAAATCAAGCTGTGTGTGTTTCTTCTGTAAATAAATTACAATTTATTTTATCTCATGCTTTGTTCAATAAAAGGATCAAGATATTAAGGTGTTAAAAAGCGTGGTCTCCCGTGACAAGGGGGACAAAGGATAATAGCTACCAGTCGCGGCCAGGCCCCGGCTCTGCATCAGATGCAGGCCTTCCTGTCCCAGCCTCTGACGTCAGTGCGCTGTGCCCCTCTGACGTCAGCACGCCAAAGCTTCCAGTGCGCGCTGACTGGAAGCTCGGTGTGGGACACAGTGAGGAGGCCTGCATCTGATGGCCGGTCGCGGCCGGGTCCCGACTCTCCGCCTGTCCCTGCAGCCACCGCCTGTCCCGACCAACCCCAAGGTATGTTTACTTTTATTTATATTTATTTATTTATAAAATATTTTACCAGGAAGTAATACATTGAGAGTTACCTCTCGTTTTCAAGTATGTCCTGGGCACAGAGTTAAGACAAATAATACATGGTTACAAATACACATGAACAACAAAACAGGTAGCGCTAACCGCAATGTGTGTGGTGTAGTAACTATTACCTTATATATTAATTAAAACTATACATAAGGGGCTGCCTGGGACACAAAGCCTGACCCCCTGGTCAGGAAAACAGTATGGACAGGGAATAGTTCCGTGGGCGCCTATAAAATTTTTACCACTATAAAGGATATACGAAAACCAAGCCTGTTGGTTGTGAAGATTGTTGATCCTCACGGTGGGCTTGAAAACAAAGAGAAAGCACAACACATAGCGTAATACTGTTGAAACATTAAACAAACAACATATAAGACAACATATAACAGCTGAATACTGAAATGGTATTTTTAGGACAATAAAATCATTTAATAACAATTAATATTTACTATAATGCACAATTTGCATGGACATATAGATTTAAGCAATTAAAAATCTGAATAGGTGGTTCAACTGCTCCGTAGCACCAATGTTGATGATAGCAATGCCTACTCACCAGATGGAATAGGTTTGCAGGCAGTGGATATTTTAGAGAGTATCCCCTCTCATCTGTGTGCTGCTCTCTGCTTAGCTGGCGTCTCTGTCGGCTCGTGGGTGCAGCTCATCAGCAGGGACTCCTGCAGCTCCAGGAAGCACGTCTGAGCAGATGGAACTCAGCTGCAGCTGATTCAGCACGATGTCAGCCACGGACCACCGTGAGCTCGTCTATCTGCTGCTCACTGCTAGCTGGCGTCTCTATCCGCTCGTGGACGCAACTTGTCAGCAGGTACTCCTGCAGGGCGCCAAGCAGGGCGCTTGAATAATGGGAAACCGCAACAGCTGGTTCAACTCGTCGGCGGCTATAAGAGATGGTTAGCTGGCAGCTCACGTTGATTCACCGATGTACGGGGGGTACTACACCAATGTGTGCGGGGCTTGAACCTCCACCCTACGCGTTTCAAGAGCGATCTGCTCTCTTCCTCAGGGGTATATGAATAAAACAGTCCAAAATGTCCTTTAAATACTGACTTCACCATTTGGGTAAATAGTTCCACCTGTAGCTAATTGCACATGTGCTGTGCTTGTGATAAAGTTGCTCTTAGTGTGTTTGCAATCAGACACTGCACAGTGAGAATGTCTTTGAACAAAAAAGCTACTTACTATTTTGTACAGCTGTTATACATAATGACAACATTAAACATAACACAATATACAATGAACATATACTACTAACAACATATATATTTAAACATGACACAATAAACAATGAACATATATACTAACAACATATATATTTATGTATATAAACAAAAAATAAATGAATAAAAATAAATTAAAAAAAAAAAATGCATAATTTTAAGGTAGGACATAAAAAAAAAAAAAAATAAATTATTTAATATAATATTGCGAATTATGATTAGATAAAATGTATTAAACCAGTGATAGTGTGCTTATTTATGTAGGAGGAACCTACTGCTATAAGCGAATTTAAACACTAATGTATATGACATGTCACCTTATGTGGATGTATTTGGTACTAACCCACCAAAAAGGATTTCAAATCGAATTCTACATTTAAGCCCATTGGGGACAGAGTACATAACTCATAAATCCAATAGGACTCTCTTCTCCCCAATAGGCTCAATGTGTTACCTCCTCTCCAGTGTGGTACAATGCGCTCTATTCCTACGCACCTCAAACCTTTTGGGTCTTTATTGTGCACCTGAAGAAAATGATTAGACACATTGTGTGTGACTAAACCAGTTTTAATATTGTATATATGTTCATACAAACGTCTTTTTATAGCTCGCGTTGTCATACCCACATACTGCAGACCACACGGACATTCAAGTAAATATATAACAAAGGAACTACTACATGTAATATGTTGTTTAATTTTATACTGTTTATGTGTTTTATTTGATATAAAATTTATTTTTTTGTTACTGTATTTGCATGCCGTGCATTTGTTACAGAGAAAGTATCCCCCACAGAGTGTTGTGTCTCTTTGAACTGGCTGCAGCGATGGACAGCTGGGTGCCAGTCTCTGTCCTATATGAGGAGCTTTTGTGAATATAATATGTGGATATTCGGGTAGAATTCCCTCTAGTTCTTTATCCTTTTTCAATATTGGCCAGTATTTTCTTAAAGTTTTGCGTATGTTGGGTGCCATTTGGTTATATTGAGTGACAAATGACAAATTGCCTGATGAGTTAATATTTTTATTTTTATTTTTATATTGTAAGAGACTGGTTCTGTCCATCGCTGCAACTTCAGAGATAGTTCTATCCAACTCTAGTGGGGAGTACTTCCTCTCCACAAATTTTTGTTTTAAATCCTCGGCTTGAATTTTAAATGTATCTGGATGTGAGCTGTTTCTTTTCAGTCTAATGAACTGTCCCTTAGGGATGTTTTTGACCCATGTGGGGTTGTGGTGACTCTGTGCATGTAAATAATTATTTGATTGAACCGGTTTAAAATATGTGCTGGTGTGTATGTGATTATTAACTATAGTGATTTCTAAATCTAAAAATTCTATTTTATTAGTATTAGTGACAAACGTGAATTTTAAATTATTAGTGTTGTTATTCATATATAACTGAAACTGTGTTAACTGTGCTAAAGTGCCTGACCAGATAAAAATAATATCATCTATGTAGCGCCGCCACAGCACCAAGCTTGCACCATAGGGACAATTGGACCATATATGTTGTTTCTCCCAATATCCCATAAATATATTAGCATAACTAGGAGCAAACTTGGTGCCCATGGCGGTGCCACATACCTGCAAATAATAAGCTTTATTAAAGTGAAAAAAATTGTGACAAAGGATGAATTTAATTCCTAAAATCAAAAAATCTCTAAATTCTTTTGAAACAGATGGGTCATTTTTTAGGGTGTTTAAGACTGATTCACATCCTTGATCATGGTTGATTATGGTGTATAATGAATTGACGTCTGCGGTAACAAAAATATAATGGGGTTGCCACTGAATGTCCTGGAGTGTCTGCAGTATGTGGGTAGTATCCCGGAGGTAAGAAGGTAATTGTATGACATATTTCTGGAGTTGTCTATCTATATATTGAGATAAGTGTGATGTTAATGATTGAATGCCCGAAATGATGGGGCGGCCGGGGGGAAAATTTATATTTTTATGTATTTTAGGGATTATATAAAACAAGGGTAGTCTGGGGTGTTTATTGTAAAGAAAGTCAAATTCTTTTGGAGTAATTAAATTTTGATCTAAACCAAATGTTAAATAATTAAATAATTTTTGCTGGTAGGATTCGCTGGGAGGAGTTGGTAAGTGGATATGTCACTTAGAATTCTCAGTGACTCTTGGATGTAATATGATTTATCCATGATTACCAACCCCCCCCCCTTATCCGCTGGTTTTATGATTATGTCTTCATTTTCTTTAAGTGCACGTAAAGTTATTTTTTCATCTTTACTAAGATTATCAGTCCTAACTTTGTGGTTTCTACTTAGGGTCTCTAGGTCATCTGTGACCATTTTAGCGAATGTGTCCACAAAGGGACCACTCACAAACCTAGGAAAGAATGTTGAGGGATTTCTGAACGTTGAATTGTTTGTATTTAGTGGTAAGTTAGTGTTGGTGTCCAGTCTAGATATGGCGTCTCTTTGAAAATATTTTTTGAGGCAAAGCTTGCGCACATATCTTTGGACATCAACATACAACTTAAAACTATCTGGCCCTGTAACTGGAGCAAAGGATAAACCTTTTGATAATAGCTTAGTTTCTTTGATGGTAATTGGATGTTGGCTTATATTAAAGATATTTTGATAAGCACTTTGACTTACTGTTTTTGTACCTTGCCTAATTTTTCTCCCTCCTCTCGTTCCTCTAGAGTGTTTTTTCTATTCCGATTGTCTTTCAGGGAGTTTTCTTTTCCCAATAAGTCTCTTATTACATCTCTTGCTTGTTTGGGCTCCCTCGTTTGTCGCCAGTCTAAAAAAGAGAACGTATTTTTCTCTTCTTCCCGACTGTGACCAGGGAGACGTTGTTCTCTATCTAGGTCTATAAGAGGTTGGTACTTATTCTGATGATGATATTGATCAAAGATATTGTCAGTATCTTTACCCTGTATGTTGACTAGAGGGCTTGGAGGAACAGGAGGGGCCGGGTGTTTGGCTTTTGTACTGCCAGTTACTGGTTTTATAGAAGATGGTGTTGAAGGTCTTCTAGACCTCTTAGGGGCTATAAATTGTACTGGATCAGAGGATATTTCATTAGGTTTTACAATAGTTTTTTTATAATTTGAAGGAATTTTATGTGAATAATCCTTATTATACCTATATTTTTCATTATCATATCTGAGTTTTTTCCAATTTCTATAACATCCCGTGACATAATCATTTTTGTCCCTTTGGAACTTTGTTTGTTTTGAGATTATAGTATCTTTTTGTAATTTATCCATTTTTGTTTTAATTCTAGCTTCTAGCATTGGTAACTCACAATTATCTTTATACTTTTCAAAGTATCCCTTCATATCGTTAATTTCCTTGTCTAATGTTTGAAGACATACTTTGCGTTTTGATATTAACAGACGCATTAATTCAAACGAACAGCTGTCAAGGATGCGATTCCATTCCAAAATAAATGATTCACTTTTGAAGTCTGTTGTAGGTTTTTTAAATAATCTCAGACCTCGTGGAATACGTTTTTGTTCAATATATTTTTCAATGGTTATCGCATCCCACAGCTGCTTGTTCTCATCAATCAGTAGTTTTTCTAATTTATCAGCCATATTTTCCATATCATGTGATACATTATCAACTGCGATGGGAATTTCCTCATCTGCAAAGATGCTATTAATGTCAATATTCCTACTGATTCTCTGAGCAAACAATTGAGACATAATTGTCCTGGAAAGCTGCTAACCTAAAAGGGGGAAATGCACATAAACAACAAAACAGGTAGCGCTAACCGCAATGTGTGTGGTGTAGTAACTATTACCTTATATATTAATTAAAACTATACATAAGGGGCTGCCTGGGACACAAAGCCTGACCCCCTGGTCAGGAAAACAGTATGGACAGGGAATAGTTCCGTGGGCGCCTATAAAATTTTTACCACTATAAAGGATATACGAAAACCAAGCCTGTTGGTTGTGAAGATTGTTGATCCTCACGGTGGGCTTGAAAACAAAGAGAAAGCACAACACATAGCGTAATACTGTTGAAACATTAAACAAACAACATATAAGACAACATATAACAGCTGAATACTGAAATGGTATTTTTAGGACAATAAAATCATTTAATAACAATTAATATTTACTATAATGCACAATTTGCATGGACATATAGATTTAAGCAATTAAAAATCTGAATAGGTGGTTCAACTGCTCCGTAGCACCAATGTTGATGATAGCAATGCCTACTCACCAGATGGAATAGGTTTGCAGGCAGTGGATATTTTAGAGAGTATCCCCTCTCATCTGTGTGCTGCTCTCTGCTTAGCTGGCGTCTCTGTCGGCTCGTGGGTGCAGCTCATCAGCAGGGACTCCTGCAGCTCCAGGAAGCACGTCTGAGCAGATGGAACTCAGCTGCAGCTGATTCAGCACGATGTCAGCCACGGACCACCGTGAGCTCGTCTATCTGCTGCTCACTGCTAGCTGGCGTCTCTATCCGCTCGTGGACGCAACTTGTCAGCAGGTACTCCTGCAGGGCGCCAAGCAGGGCGCTTGAATAATGGGAAACCGCAACAGCTGGTTCAACTCGTCGGCGGCTATAAGAGATGGTTAGCTGGCAGCTCACGTTGATTCACCGATGTACGGGGGGTACTACACCAATGTGTGCGGGGCTTGAACCTCCACCCTACGCGTTTCAAGAGCGATCTGCTCTCTTCCTCAGGGGTATATGAATAAAACAGTCCAAAATGTCCTTTAAATACTGACTTCACCATTTGGGTAAATAGTTCCACCTGTAGCTAATTGCACATGTGCTGTGCTTGTGATAAAGTTGCTCTTAGTGTGTTTGCAATCAGACACTGCACAGTGAGAATGTCTTTGAACAAAAAAGCTACTTACTATTTTGTACAGCTGTTATACATAATGACAACATTAAACATAACACAATATACAATGAACATATACTACTAACAACATATATATTTAAACATGACACAATAAACAATGAACATATATACTAACAACATATATATTTATGTATATAAACAAAAAATAAATGAATAAAAATAAATTAAAAAAAAAAAATGCATAATTTTAAGGTAGGACATAAAAAAAAAAAAAAAAAAAATTATTTAATATAATATTGCGAATTATGATTAGATAAAATGTATTAAACCAGTGATAGTGTGCTTATTTATGTAGGAGGAACCTACTGCTATAAGCGAATTTAAACACTAATGTATATGACATGTCACCTTATGTGGATGTATTTGGTACTAACCCACCAAAAAGGATTTCAAATCGAATTCTACATTTAAGCCCATTGGGGACAGAGTACATAACTCATAAATCCAATAGGACTCTCTTCTCCCCAATAGGCTCAATGTGTTACCTCCTCTCCAGTGTGGTACAATGCGCTCTATTCCTACGCACCTCAAACCTTTTGGGTCTTTATTGTGCACCTGAAGAAAATGATTAGACACATTGTGTGTGACTAAACCAGTTTTAATATTGTATATATGTTCATACAAACGTCTTTTTATAGCTCGCGTTGTCATACCCACATACTGCAGACCACACGGACATTCAAGTAAATATATAACAAAGGAACTACTACATGTAATATGTTGTTTAATTTTATACTGTTTATGTGTTTTATTTGATATAAAATTTATTTTTTTGTTACTGTATTTGCATGCCGTGCATTTGTTACAGAGAAAGTATCCCCCACAGAGTGTTGTGTCTCTTTGAACTGGCTGCAGCGATGGACAGCTGGGTGCCAGTCTCTGTCCTATATTAGGAGCTTTTGTGAATATAATATGTGGATATTCGGGTAGAATTCCCTCTAGTTCTTTATCCTTTTTCAATATTGGCCAGTATTTTCTTAAAGTTTTGCGTATGTTGGGTGCCATTTGGTTATATTGAGTGACAAATGACAAATTGCCTGATGAGTTAATATTTTTATTTTTATTTTTATATTGTAAGAGACTGGTTCTGTCCATCGCTGCAACTTCAGAGATAGTTCTATCCAACTCTAGTGGGGAGTACTTCCTCTCCACAAATTTTTGTTTTAAATCCTCGGCTTGAATTTTAAATGTATCTGGATGTGAGCTGTTTCTTTTCAGTCTAATGAACTGTCCCTTAGGGATGTTTTTGACCCATGTGGGGTTGTGGTGACTCTGTGCATGTAAATAATTATTTGATTGAACCGGTTTAAAATATGTGCTGGTGTGTATATGATTATTAACTATAGTGATTTCTAAATCTAAAAATTCTATTTTATTAGTATTAGTGACAAACGTGAATTTTAAATTATTAGTGTTGTTATTCATATATAACTGAAACTGTGTTAACTGTGCTAAAGTGCCTGACCAGATAAAAATAATATCATCTATGTAGCGCCGCCACAGCACCAAGCTTGCACCATAGGGACAATTGGACCATATATGTTGTTTCTCCCAATATCCCATAAATATATTAGCATAACTAGGAGCAAACTTGGTGCCCATGGCGGTGCCACATACCTGCAAATAATAAGCTTTATTAAAGTGAAAAAAATTGTGACAAAGGATGAATTTAATTCCTAAAATCAAAAAATCTCTAAATTCTTTTGAAACAGATGGGTCATTTTTTAGGGTGTTTAAGACTGATTCACATCCTTGATCATGGTTGATTATGGTGTATAATGAATTGACGTCTGCGGTAACAAAAATATAATGGGGTTGCCACTGAATGTCCTGGAGTGTCTGCAGTATGTGGGTAGTATCCCGGAGGTAAGAAGGTAATTGTATGACATATTTCTGGAGTTGTCTATCTATATATTGAGATAAGTGTGATGTTAATGATTGAATGCCCGAAATGATGGGGCGGCCGGGGGGAAAATTTATATTTTTATGTATTTTAGGGATTATATAAAACAAGGGTAGTCTGGGGTGTTTATTGTAAAGAAAGTCAAATTCTTTTGGAGTAATTAAATTTTGATCTAAACCAAATGTTAAATAATTAAATAATTTTTGCTGGTAGGATTCGCTGGGAGGAGTTGGTAAGTGGATATGTCACTTAGAATTCTCAGTGACTCTTGGATGTAATATGATTTATCCATGATTACCAACCCCCCCCCTTATCCGCTGGTTTTATGATTATGTCTTCATTTTCTTCAAGTGCACGTAAAGTTATTTTTTCATCTTTACTAAGATTATCAGTCCTAACTTTGTGGTTTCTACTTAGGGTCTCTAGGTCATCTGTGACCATTTTAGCGAATGTGTCCACAAAGGGACCACTCACAAACCTAGGAAAGAATGTTGAGGGATTTCTGAACGTTGAATTGTTTGTATTTAGTGGTAAGTTAGTGTTGGTGTCCAGTCTAGATATGGCGTCTCTTTGAAAATATTTTTTGAGGCAAAGCTTGCGCACATATCTTTGGACATCAACATACAACTTAAAACTATCTGGCCCTGTAACTGGAGCAAAGGATAAACCTTTTGATAATAGCTTAGTTTCTTTGATGGTAATTGGATGTTGGCTTATATTAAAGATATTTTGATAAGCACTTTGACTTACTGTTTTTGTACCTTGCCTAATTTTTCTCCCTCCTCTCGTTCCTCTAGAGTGTTTTTTCTATTCCGATTGTCTTTCAGGGAGTTTTCTTTTCCCAATAAGTCTCTTATTACATCTCTTGCTTGTTTGGGCTCCCTCGTTTGTCGCCAGTCTAAAAAAGAGAACGTATTTTTCTCTTCTTCCCGACTGTGACCAGGGAGACGTTGTTCTCTATCTAGGTCTATAAGAGGTTGGTACTTATTCTGATGATGATATTGATCAAAGATATTGTCAGTATCTTTACCCTGTATGTTGACTAGAGGGCTTGGAGGAACAGGAGGGGCCGGGTGTTTGGCTTTTGTACTGCCAGTTACTGGTTTTATAGAAGATGGTGTTGAAGGTCTTCTAGACCTCTTAGGGGCTATAAATTGTACTGGATCAGAGGATATTTCATTAGGTATTACAATAGTTTTTTTATAATTTGAAGGTATTTTATGTGAATAATCCTTATTATACCTATATTTTTCATTATCATATCTGAGTTTTTTCCAATTTCTATAACATCCCGTGACATAATCATTTTTGTCCCTTTGGAACTTTGTTTGTTTTGAGATTATAGTATCTTTTTGTAATTTATCCATTTTTGTTTTAATTCTAGCTTCTACTGCACCGACACACTTTATTCGAGCAAATACCCAGTATGTACCTGGCAGATACCTGGAATGCGCCGCTCCTCACCTCTGACAAGCCCCGTTGCGTTTGCCTTCCCAGCCTGGGTTCATGCCTGGCTGACGGGCGGCTGATCTGTTAAATGATAATGATTAGGATTTAATAGGCTGCAATGCTTCGCGTGTCTACCAGATGGCATAAATTCATGAATTGTAATGCAGTATATATATACATACTGTGCAGTATTGCAGCCAGCGGGAATAAAATGCTTCAATCCCTGCCTGGAAAATACCTCAATGCACTCGGGCAGAAAACAGTCACAAACCTCAATACACCCGGGTATACCCGAATTCGTGGGACTAGCCGAGCTCGAATAAAGTGTGTCGCCAGTGTAGCATTGGTAACTCACAATTATCTTTATACTTTTCAAAGTATCCCTTCATATCGTTAATTTCCTTGTCTAATGTTTGAAGACATACTTTGCGTTTTGATATTAACAGACGCATTAATTCAAACGAACAGCTGTCAAGGATGCGATTCCATTCCAAAATAAATGATTCACTTTTGAAGTCTGTTGTAGGTTTTTTAAATAATCTCAGACCTCGTGGAATACGTTTTTGTTCAATATATTTTTCAATGGTTATCGCATCCCACAGCTGCTTGTTCTCATCAATCAGTAGTTTTTCTAATTTATCAGCCATATTTTCCATATCATGTGATACATTATCAACTGCGATGGGAATTTCCTCATCTGCAAAGATGCTATTAATGTCAATATTCCTACTGATTCTCTGAGCAAACAATTGAGACATAATTGTCCTGGAAAGCTGCTAACCTAAAAGGGGGAAATGCACATAAACAACAAAACAGGTAGCGCTAACCGCAATGTGTGTGGTGTAGTAACTATTACCTTATATATTAATTAAAACTATACATAAGGGGCTGCCTGGGACACAAAGCCTGACCCCCTGGTCAGGAAAACAGTATGGACAGGGAATAGTTCCGTGGGCGCCTATAAAATTTTTACCACTATAAAGGATATACGAAAACCAAGCCTGTTGGTTGTGAAGATTGTTGATCCTCACGGTGGGCTTGAAAACAAAGAGAAAGCACAACACATAGCGTAATACTGTTGAAACATTAAACAAACTACATATAAGACAACATATAACAGCTGAATACTGAAATGGTATTTTTAGGACAATAAAATCATTTAATAACAATTAATATTTACTATAATGCACAATTTGCATGGACATATAGATTTAAGCAATTAAAAATCTGAATAGGTGGTTCAACTGCTCCGTAGCACCAATGTTGATGATAGCAATGCCTACTCACCAGATGGAATAGGTTTGCAGGCAGTGGATATTTTAGAGAGTATCCCCTCTCATCTGTGTGCTGCTCTCTGCTTAGCTGGCGTCTCTGTCGGCTCGTGGGTGCAGCTCATCAGCAGGGACTCCTGCAGCTCCAGGAAGCACGTCTGAGCAGATGGAACTCAGCTGCAGCTGATTCAGCACGATGTCAGCCACGGACCACCGTGAGCTCGTCTATCTGCTGCTCACTGCTAGCTGGCGTCTCTATCCGCTCGTGGACGCAACTTGTCAGCAGGTACTCCTGCAGGGCGCCAAGCAGGGCGCTTGAATAATGGGAAACCGCAACAGCTGGTTCAACTCGTCGGCGGCTATAAGAGATGGTTAGCTGGCAGCTCACGTTGATTCACCGATGTACGGGGGGTACTACACCAATGTGTGCGGGGCTTGAACCTCCACCCTACGCGTTTCAAGAGCGATCTGCTCTCTTCCTCAGGGGTATATGAATAAAACAGTCCAAAATGTCCTTTAAATACTGACTTCACCATTTGGGTAAATAGTTCCACCTGTAGCTAATTGCACATGTGCTGTGCTTGTGATAAAGTTGCTCTTAGTGTGTTTGCAATCAGACACTGCACAGTGAGAATGTCTTTGAACAAAAAAGCTACTTACTATTTTGTACAGCTGTTATACATAATGACAACATTAAACATAACACAATATACAATGAACATATACTACTAACAACATATATATTTAAACATGACACAATAAACAATGAACATATATACTAACAACATATATATTTATGTATATAAACAAAAAATAAATGAATAAAAATAAATTAAAAAAAAAAAATGCATAATTTTAAGGTAGGACATAAAAAAAAAAAAAAAAAAATTATTTAATATAATATTGCGAATTATGATTAGATAAAATGTATTAAACCAGTGATAGTGTGCTTATTTATGTAGGAGGAACCTACTGCTATAAGCGAATTTAAACACTAATGTATATGACATGTCACCTTATGTGGATGTATTTGGTACTAACCCACCAAAAAGGATTTCAAATCGAATTCTACATTTAAGCCCATTGGGGACAGAGTACATAACTCATAAATCCAATAGGACTCTCTTCTCCCCAATAGGCTCAATGTGTTACCTCCTCTCCAGTGTGGTACAATGCACTCTATTCCTACGCACCTCAAACCTTTTGGGTCTTTATTGTGCACCTGAAGAAAATGATTAGACACATTGTGTGTGACTAAACCAGTTTTAATATTGTATATATGTTCATACAAACGTCTTTTTATAGCTCGCGTTGTCATACCCACATACTGCAGACCACACGGACATTCAAGTAAATATATAACAAAGGAACTACTACATGTAATATGTTGTTTAATTTTATACTGTTTATGTGTTTTATTTGATATAAAAAAATTTTTTTTGTTACTGTATTTGCATGCCGTGCATTTGTTACAGAGAAAGTATCCCCCACAGAGTGTTGTGTCTCTTTGAACTGGCTGCAGCGATGGACAGCTGGGTGCCAGTCTCTGTCCTATATTAGGAGCTTTTGTGAATATAATATGTGGATATTCGGGTAGAATTCCCTCTAGTTCTTTATCCTTTTTCAATATTGGCCAGTATTTTCTTAAAGTTTTGCGTATGTTGGGTGCCATTTGGTTATATTGAGTGACAAATGACAAATTGCCTGATGAGTTAATATTTTTATTTTTATTTTTATATTGTAAGAGACTGGTTCTGTCCATCGCTGCAACTTCAGAGATAGTTCTATCCAACTCTAGTGGGGAGTACTTCCTCTCCACAAATTTTTGTTTTAAATCCTCGGCTTGAATTTTAAATGTATCTGGATGTGAGCTGTTTCTTTTCAGTCTAATGAACTGTCCCTTAGGGATGTTTTTGACCCATGTGGGGTTGTGGTGACTCTGTGCATGTAAATAATTATTTGATTGAACCGGTTTAAAATATGTGCTGGTGTGTATATGATTATTAACTATAGTGATTTCTAAATCTAAAAATTCTATTTTATTAGTATTAGTGACAAACGTGAATTTTAAATTATTAGTGTTGTTATTCATATATAACTGAAACTGTGTTAACTGTGCTAAAGTGCCTGACCAGATAAAAATAATATCATCTATGTAGCGCCGCCACAGCACCAAGCTTGCACCATAGGGACAATTGGACCATATATGTTGTTTCTCCCAATATCCCATAAATATATTAGCATAACTAGGAGCAAACTTGGTGCCCATGGCGGTGCCACATACCTGCAAATAATAAGCTTTATTAAAGTGAAAAAAATTGTGACAAAGGATGAATTTAATTCCTAAAATCAAAAAATCTCTAAATTCTTTTGAAACAGATGGGTCATTTTTTAGGGTGTTTAAGACTGATTCACATCCTTGATCATGGTTGATTATGGTGTATAATGAATTGACGTCTGCGGTAACAAAAATATAATGGGGTTGCCACTGAATGTCCTGGAGTGTCTGCAGTATGTGGGTAGTATCCTGGAGGTAAGAAGGTAATTGTATGACATATTTCTGGAGTTGTCTATCTATATATTGAGATAAGTGTGATGTTAATGATTGAATGCCCGAAATGATGGGGCGGCCGGGGGGAAAATTTATATTTTTATGTATTTTAGGGATTATATAAAACAAGGGTAGTCTGGGGTGTTTATTGTAAAGAAAGTCAAATTCTTTTGGAGTAATTAAATTTTGATCTAAACCAAATGTTAAATAATTAAATAATTTTTGCTGGTAATGTGTAGTAGGATTCGCTGGGAGGAGTTGGTAAGTGGATATGTCACTTAGAATTCTCAGTGACTCTTGGATGTAATATGATTTATCCATGATTACCAACCCCCCCCCCCTTATCCGCTGGTTTTATGATTATGTCTTCATTTTCTTTAAGTGCACGTAAAGTTATTTTTTCATCTTTACTAAGATTATCAGTCCTAACTTTGTGGTTTCTACTTAGGGTCTCTAGGTCATCTGTGACCATTTTAGCGAATGTGTCCACAAAGGGACCACTCACAAACCTAGGAAAGAATGTTGAGGGATTTCTGAACGTTGAATTGTTTGTATTTAGTGGTAAGTTAGTGTTGGTGTCCAGTCTAGATATGGCGTCTCTTTGAAAATATTTTTTGAGGCAAAGCTTGCGCACATATCTTTGGACATCAACATACAACTTAAAACTATCTGGCCCTGTAACTGGAGCAAAGGATAAACCTTTTGATAATAGCTTAGTTTCTTTGATGGTAATTGGATGTTGGCTTATATTAAAGATATTTTGATAAGCACTTTGACTTACTGTTTTTGTACCTTGCCTAATTTTTCTCCCTCCTCTCGTTCCTCTAGAGTGTTTTTTCTTTTCCGATTGTCTTTCAGGGAGTTTTCTTTTCCCAATAAGTCTCTTATTACATCTCTTGCTTGTTTGGGCTCCCTCGTTTGTCGCCAGTCTAAAAAAGAGAACGTATTTTTCTCTTCTTCCCGACTGTGACCAGGGAGACGTTGTTCTCTATCTAGGTCTATAAGAGGTTGGTACTTATTCTGATGATGATATTGATCAAAGATATTGTCAGTATCTTTACCCTGTATGTTGACTAGAGGGCTTGGAGGAACAGGAGGGGCCGGGTGTTTGGCTTTTGTACTGCCAGTTACTGGTTTTATAGAAGATGGTGTTGAAGGTCTTCTAGACCTCTTAGGGGCTATAAATTGTACTGGATCAGAGGATATTTCGTTAGGTTTTACAATAGTTTTTTTATAATTTGAAGGAATTTTATGTGAATAATCCTTATTATACCTATATTTTTCATTATCATATCTGAGTTTTTTCCAATTTCTATAACATCCCGTGACATAATCATTTTTGTCCCTTTGGAACTTTGTTTGTTTTGAGATTATAGTATCTTTTTGTAATTTATCCATTTTTGTTTTAATTCTAGCTTCTAGCATTGGTAACTCACAATTATCTTTATACTTTTCAAAGTATCCCTTCATATCGTTAATTTCCTTGTCTAATGTTTGAAGACATACTTTGCGTTTTGATATTAACAGACGCATTAATTCAAACGAACAGCTGTCAAGGATGCGATTCCATTCCAAAATAAATGATTCACTTTTGAAGTCTGTTGTAGGTTTTTTAAATAATCTCAGACCTCGTGGAATACGTTTTTGTTCAATATATTTTTCAATGGTTATCGCATCCCACAGCTGCTTGTTCTCATCAATCAGTAGTTTTTCTAATTTATCAGCCATATTTTCCATATCATGTGATACATTATCAACTGCGATGGGAATTTCCTCATCTGCAAAGATGCTATTAATGTCAATATTCCTACTGATTCTCTGAGCAAACAATTGAGACATAATTGTCCTGGAAAGCTGCTAACCTAAAAGGGGGAAATGCACATAAACAACAAAACAGGTAGCGCTAACCGCAATGTGTGTGGTGTAGTAACTATTACCTTATATATTAATTAAAACTATACATAAGGGGCTGCCTGGGACACAAAGCCTGACCCCCTGGTCAGGAAAACAGTATGGACAGGGAATAGTTCCGTGGGCGCCTATAAAATTTTTACCACTATAAAGGATATACGAAAACCAAGCCTGTTGGTTGTGAAGATTGTTGATCCTCACGGTGGGCTTGAAAACAAAGAGAAAGCACAACACATAGCGTAATACTGTTGAAACATTAAACAAACAACATATAAGACAACATATAACAGCTGAATACTGAAATGGTATTTTTAGGAAAATAAAAAGACGTTTGTATGAACATATATACAATATTAAAACTGGTTTAGTCACACACAATGTGTCTAATCATTTTCTTCAGGTGCACAATAAAGACCCAAAAGGTTTGAGGTGCGTAGGAATAGAGCGCATTGTACCACACTGGAGAGGAGGTAACACATTGAGCCTATTGGGGAGAAGAGAGTCCTATTGGATTTATGAGTTATGTACTCTGTCCCCAATGGGCTTAAATGTAGAATTCGATTTGAAATCCTTTTTGGTGGGTTAGTACCAAATACATCCACATAAGGTGACATGTCATATACATTAGTGTTTAAATTCGCTTATAGCAGTAGGTTCCTCCTACATAAATAAGCACACTATCACTGGTTTAATACATTTTATCTAATCATAATTCGCAATATTATATTAAATAATTTTTTTTTTTTTTTTTTTTTTATGTCCTACCTTAAAATTATGCATTTTTTTTTAAAATTTATTTTTATTCATTTATTTTTTGTTTATATACATAAATATATATGTTGTTAGTATATATGTTCATTGTTTATTGTGTCATGTTTAAATATATATGTTGTTAGTAGTATATGTTCATTGTATATTGTGTTATGTTTAATGTTGTCATTATGTATAACAGCTGTACAAAATAGTAAGTAGCTTTTTTGTTCAAAGACATTCTCACTGTGCAGTGTCTGATTGCAAACACACTAAGAGCAACTTTATCACAAGCACAGCACATGTGCAATTAGCTACAGGTGGAACTATTTACCCAAATGGTGAAGTCAGTATTTAAAGGACATTTTGGACTGTTTTATTCATATACCCCTGAGGAAGAGAGCAGATCGCTCTTGAAACGCGTAGGGTGGAGGTTCAAGCCCCGCACACATTGGTGTAGTACCCCCCGTACATCGGTGAATCAACGTGAGCTGCCAGCTAACCATCTCTTATAGCCGCCGACGAGTTGAACCAGCTGTTGCGGTTTCCCATTATTCAAGCGCCCTGCTTGGCGCCCTGCAGGAATACCTGCTGACAAGTTGCGTCCACGAGCGGATAGAGACGCCAGCTAGCAGTGAGCAGCAGATAGACGAGCTCACGGTGGTCCGTGGCTGACATCGTGCTGAATCAGCTGCAGCTGAGTTCCATCTGCTCAGACATGCTTCCTGGAGCTGCAGGAGTCCCTGCTGATGAGCTGCACCCACGAGCCGACAGAGACGCCAGCTAAGCAGAGAGCAGCACACAGATGAGAGGGGATACTCTCTAAAATATCCACTGCCTGCAAACCTATTCCATCTGGTGAGTAGGCATTGCTATCATCAACATTGGTGCTACGGAGCAGTTGAACCACCTATTCAGATTTTTAATTGCTTAAATCTATATGTCCATGCAAATTGTGCATTATAGTAAATATTAATTGTTATTAAATGATTTTATTGTCCTAAAAATACCATTTCAGTATTCAGCTGTTATATGTTGTCTTATATGTTGTTTGTTTAATGTTTCAACAGTATTACGCTATGTGTTGTGCTTTCTCTTTGTTTTCAAGCCCACCGTGAGGATCAACAATCTTCACAACCAACAGGCTTGGTTTTCGTATATCCTTTATAGTGGTAAAAAATTTATAGGCGCCCACGGAACTATTCCCTGTCCATACTGTTTTCCTGACCAGGGGGTCAGGCTTTGTGTCCCAGGCAGCCCCTTATGTATAGTTTTAATTAATATATAAGGTAATAGTTACTACACCACACACATTGCGGTTAGCGCTACCTGTTTTGTTGTTTATGTGTATTTCCCCCTTTTAGGTTAGCAGCTTTCCAGGACAATTATGTCTCAATTGTTTGCTCAGAGAATCAGTAGGAATATTAATAGCATCTTTGCAGATGAGGAAATTCCCATCGCAGTTGATAATGTATCACATGATATGGAAAATATGGCTGATAAATTAGAAAAACTACTGATTGATGAGAACAAGCAGCTGTGGGATGCGATAACCATTGAAAAATATATTGAACAAAAACGTATTCCACGAGGTCTGAGATTATTTAAAAAACCTACAACAGACTTCAAAAGTGAATCATTTATTTTGGAATGGAATCGCATCCTTGACAGCTGTTCGTTTGAATTAATGCGTCTGTTAATATCAAAACGCAAAGTATGTCTTCAAACATTAGACAAGGAAATTAACGATATGAAGGGATACTTTGAAAAGTATAAAGATAATTGTGAGTTACCAATGCTAGAAGCTAGAATTAAAACAAAAATGGATAAATTACAAAAAGATACTATAATCTCAAAACAAACAAAGTTCCAAAGGGACAAAAATGATTATGTCACGGGATGTTATAGAAATTGGAAAAAACTCAGATATGATAATGAAAAATATAGGTATAATAAGGATTATTCACATAAAATTCCTTCAAATTATAAAAAAACTATTGTAAAACCTAATGAAATATCCTCTGATCAGTACAATTTATAGCCCCTAAGAGGTCTAGAAGACCTTCAACACCATCTTCTATAAAACCAGTAACTGGCAGTACAAAAGCCAAACACCCGGCCCCTCCTGTTCCTCCAAGCCCTCTAGTCAACATACAGGGTAAAGATACTGACAATATCTTTGATCAATATCATCATCAGAATAAGTACCAACCTCTTATAGACCTAGATAGAGAACAACGTCTCCCTGGTCACAGTCGGGAAAAGGAGAAAAATACGTTCTCTTTTTTAGACTGGCGACAAACGAGGGAGCCCAAACAAGCAAGAGATGTAATAAGAGACTTATTGGGAAAAGAAAACTCCCTGAAAGACAATCGGAAAAGAAAAAACACTCTAGAGGAACGAGAGGAGGGAGAAAAATTAGGCAAGGTACAAAAACAGTAAGTCAAAGTGCTTATCAAAATATCTTTAATATAAGCCAACATCCAATTACCATCAAAGAAACTAAGCTATTATCAAAAGGTTTATCCTTTGCTCCAGTTACAGGGCCAGATAGTTTTAAGTTGTATGTTGATGTCCAAAGATATGTGCGCAAGCTTTGCCTCAAAAAATATTTTCAAAGAGACGCCATATCTAGACTGGACACCAACACTAACTTACCACTAAATACAAACAATTCAACGTTCAGAAATCCCTCAACATTCTTTCCTAGGTTTGTGAGTGGTCCCTTTGTGGACACATTCGCTAAAATGGTCACAGATGACCTAGAGACCCTAAGTAGAAACCACAAAGTTAGGACTGATAATCTTAGTAAAGATGAAAAAATAACTTTACGTGCACTTGAAGAAAATGAAGACATAATCATAAAACCAGCGGATAAGGGGGGGGGGGGTTGGTAATCATGGATAAATCATATTACATCCAAGAGTCACTGAGAATTCTAAGTGACATATCCACTTACCAACTCCTCCCAGCGAATCCTACTACACATTACCAGCAAAAATTATTTAATTATTTAACATTTGGTTTAGATCAAAATTTAATTACTCCAAAAGAATTTGACTTTCTTTACAATAAACACCCCAGACTACCCTTGTTTTATATAATCCCTAAAATACATAAAAATATAAATTTTCCCCCCGGCCGCCCCATCATTTCGGGCATTCAATCATTAACATCACACTTATCTCAATATATAGATAGACAACTCCAGAAATATGTCATACAATTACCTTCTTACCTCCAGGATACTACCCACATACTGCAGACACTCCAGGACATTCAGTGGCAACCCCATTATATTTTTGTTACCGCAGACGTCAATTCATTATACACCATAATCAACCATGATCAAGGATGTGAATCAGTCTTAAACACCCTAAAAAATGACCCATCTGTTTCAAAAGAATTTAGAGATTTTTTGATTTTAGGAATTAAATTCATCCTTTGTCACAATTTTTTTTCACTTTAATAAAGCTTATTATTTGCAGGTATGTGGCACCGCCATGGGCACCAAGTTTGCTCCTAGTTATGCTAATATATTTATGGGATATTGGGAGAAACAACATATATGGTCCAATTGTCCCTATGGTGCAAGCTTGGTGCTGTGGCGGCGCTACATAGATGATATTATTTTTATCTGGTCAGGCACTTTAGCACAGTTAACACAGTTTCAGTTATATATGAATAACAACACTAATAATTTAAAATTCACGTTTGTCACTAATACTAATAAAATAGAATTTTTAGATTTAGAAATCACTATAGTTAATAATCACATACACACCAGCACATATTTTAAACCGGTTCAATCAAATAATTATTTACATGCACAGAGTCACCACAACCCCACATGGGTCAAAAACATCCCTAAGGGACAGTTCATTAGACTGAAAAGAAACAGCTCACATCCAGATACATTTAAAATTCAAGCCGAGGATTTAAAACAAAAATTTGTGGAGAGGAAGTACTCCCCACTAGAGTTGGATAGAACTATCTCTGAAGTTGCAGCGATGGACAGAACCAGTCTCTTACAATATAAAAATAAAAATAAAAATATTAACTCATCAGGCAATTTGTCATTTGTCACTCAATATAACCAAATGGCACCCAACATACGCAAAACTTTAAGAAAATACTGGCCAATATTGAAAAAGGATAAAGAACTAGAGGGAATTCTACCCGAATATCCACATATTATATTCACAAAAGCTCCTAATATAGGACAGAGACTGGCACCCAGCTGTCCATCGCTGCAGCCAGTTCAAAGAGACACAACACTCTGTGGGGGATACTTTCTCTGTAACAAATGCACGGCATGCAAATACAGTAACAAAAAAATAAATAAATTTTATATCAAATAAAACACATAAACAGTATAAAATTAAACAACATATTACATGTAGTAGTTCCTTTGTTATATATTTACTTGAATGTCCGTGTGGTCTGCAGTATGTGGGTATGACAACGCGAGCTATAAAAAGACGTTTGTATGAACATATATACAATATTAAAACTGGTTTAGTCACACACAATGTGTCTAATCATTTTCTTCAGGTGCACAATAAAGACCCAAAAGGTTTGAGGTGCGTAGGAATAGAGCGCATTGTACCACACTGGAGAGGAGGTAACACATTGAGCCTATTGGGGAGAAGAGAGTCCTATTGGATTTATGAGTTATGTACTCTGTCCCCAATGGGCTTAAATGTAGAATTCGATTTGAAATCCTTTTTGGTGGGTTAGTACCAAATACATCCACATAAGGTGACATGTCATATACATTAGTGTTTAAATTCGCTTATAGCAGTAGGTTCCTCCTACATAAATAAGCACACTATCACTGGTTTAATACATTTTATCTAATCATAATTCGCAATATTATATTAAATAATTTTTTTTTTTTTTTTTTTATGTCCTACCTTAAAATTATGCATTTTTTTTTTTTAATTTATTTTTATTCATTTATTTTTTGTTTATATACATAAATATATATGTTGTTAGTATATATGTTCATTGTTTATTGTGTCATGTTTAAATATATATGTTGTTAGTAGTATATGTTCATTGTATATTGTGTTATGTTTAATGTTGTCATTATGTATAACAGCTGTACAAAATAGTAAGTAGCTTTTTTGTTCAAAGACATTCTCACTGTGCAGTGTCTGATTGCAAACACACTAAGAGCAACTTTATCACAAGCACAGCACATGTGCAATTAGCTACAGGTGGAACTATTTACCCAAATGGTGAAGTCAGTATTTAAAGGACATTTTGGACTGTTTTATTCATATACCCCTGAGGAAGAGAGCAGATCGCTCTTGAAATGCGTAGGGTGGAGGTTCAAGCCCCGCACACATTGGTGTAGTACCCCCCGTACATCGGTGAATCAACGTGAGCTGCCAGCTAACCATCTCTTATAGCCGCCGACGAGTTGAACCAGCTGTTGCGGTTTCCCATTATTCAAGCGCCCTGCTTGGCGCCCTGCAGGAGTACCTGCTGACAAGTTGCGTCCACGAGCGGATAGAGACGCCAGCTAGCAGTGAGCAGCAGATAGACGAGCTCACGGTGGTCCGTGGCTGACATCGTGCTGAATCAGCTGCAGCTGAGTTCCATCTGCTCAGACGTGCTTCCTGGAGCTGCAGGAGTCCCTGCTGATGAGCTGCACCCACGAGCCGACAGAGACGCCAGCTAAGCAGAGAGCAGCACACAGATGAGAGGGGATACTCTCTAAAATATCCACTGCCTGCAAACCTATTCCATCTGGTGAGTAGGCATTGCTATCATCAACATTGGTGCTACGGAGCAGTTGAACCACCTATTCAGATTTTTAATTGCTTAAATCTATATGTCCATGCAAATTGTGCATTATAGTAAATATTAATTGTTATTAAATGATTTTATTGTCCTAAAAATACCATTTCAGTATTCAGCTGTTATATGTTGTCTTATATGTTGTTTGTTTAATGTTTCAACAGTATTACGCTATGTGTTGTGCTTTCTCTTTGTTTTCAAGCCCACCGTGAGGATCAACAATCTTCACAACCAACAGGCTTGGTTTTCGTATATCCTTTATAGTGGTAAAAAATTTATAGGCGCCCACGGAACTATTCCCTGTCCATACTGTTTTCCTGACCAGGGGGTCAGGCTTTGTGTCCCAGGCAGCCCCTTATGTATAGTTTTAATTAATATATAAGGTAATAGTTACTACACCACACACATTGCGGTTAGCGCTACCTGTTTTGTTGTTTATGTGCATTTCCCCCTTTTAGGTTAGCAGCTTTCCAGGACAATTATGTCTCAATTGTTTGCTCAGAGAATCAGTAGGAATATTGACATTAATAGCATCTTTGCAGATGAGGAAATTCCCATCGCAGTTGATAATGTATCACATGATATGGAAAATATGGCTGATAAATTAGAAAAACTACTGATTGATGAGAACAAGCAGCTGTGGGATGCGATAACCATTGAAAAATATATTGAACAAAAACGTATTCCACGAGGTCTGAGATTATTTAAAAAACCTACAACAGACTTCAAAAGTGAATCATTTATTTTGGAATGGAATCGCATCCTTGACAGCTGTTCGTTTGAATTAATGCGTCTGTTAATATCAAAACGCAAAGTATGTCTTCAAACATTAGACAAGGAAATTAACGATATGAAGGGATACTTTGAAAAGTATAAAGATAATTGTGAGTTACCAATGCTAGAAGCTAGAATTAAAACAAAAATGGATAAATTACAAAAAGATACTATAATCTCAAAACAAACAAAGTTCCAAAGGGACAAAAATGATTATGTCACGGGATGTTATAGAAATTGGAAAAAACTCAGATATGATAATGAAAAATATAGGTATAATAAGGATTATTCACATAAAATTCCTTCAAATTATAAAAAAACTATTGTAAAACCTAATGAAATATCCTCTGATCCAGTACAATTTATAGCCCCTAAGAGGTCTAGAAGACCTTCAACACCATCTTCTATAAAACCAGTAACTGGCAGTACAAAAGCCAAACACCCGGCCCCTCCTGTTCCTCCAAGCCCTCTAGTCAACATACAGGGTAAAGATACTGACAATATCTTTGATCAATATCATCATCAGAATAAGTACCAACCTCTTATAGACCTAGATAGAGAACAACGTCTCCCTGGTCACAGTCGGGAAGAAGAGAAAAATACGTTCTCTTTTTTAGACTGGCGACAAACGAGGGAGCCCAAACAAGCAAGAGATGTAATAAGAGACTTATTGGGAAAAGAAAACTCCCTGAAAGACAATCGGAAAAGAAAAAACACTCTAGAGGAACGAGAGGAGGGAGAAAAATTAGGCAAGGTACAAAAACAGTAAGTCAAAGTGCTTATCAAAATATCTTTAATATAAGCCAACATCCAATTACCATCAAAGAAACTAAGCTATTATCAAAAGGTTTATCCTTTGCTCCAGTTACAGGGCCAGATAGTTTTAAGTTGTATGTTGATGTCCAAAGATATGTGCGCAAGCTTTGCCTCAAAAAATATTTTCAAAGAGACGCCATATCTAGACTGGACACCAACACTAACTTACCACTAAATACAAACAATTCAACGTTCAGAAATCCCTCAACATTCTTTCCTAGGTTTGTGAGTGGTCCCTTTGTGGACACATTCGCTAAAATGGTCACAGATGACCTAGAGACCCTAAGTAGAAACCACAAAGTTAGGACTGATAATCTTAGTAAAGATGAAAAAATAACTTTACGTGCACTTGAAGAAAATGAAGACATAATCATAAAACCAGCGGATAAGGGGGGGGGGGTTGGTAATCATGGATAAATCATATTACATCCAAGAGTCACTGAGAATTCTAAGTGACATATCCACTTACCAACTCCTCCCAGCGAATCCTACTACACATTACCAGCAAAAATTATTTAATTATTTAACATTTGGTTTAGATCAAAATTTAATTACTCCAAAAGAATTTGACTTTCTTTACAATAAACACCCCAGACTACCCTTGTTTTATATAATCCCTAAAATACATAAAAATATAAATTTTCCCCCCGGCCGCCCCATCATTTCGGGCATTCAATCATTAACATCACACTTATCTCAATATATAGATAGACAACTCCAGAAATATGTCATACAATTACCTTCTTACCTCCGGGATACTACCCACATACTGCAGACACTCCAGGACATTCAGTGGCAACCCCATTATATTTTTGTTACCGCAGACGTCAATTCATTATACACCATAATCAACCATGATCAAGGATGTGAATCAGTCTTAAACACCCTAAAAAATGACCCATCTGTTTCAAAAGAATTTAGAGATTTTTTGATTTTATGAATTAAATTCATCCTTTGTCACAATTTTTTTCACTTTAATAAAGCTTATTATTTGCAGGTATGTGGCACCGCCATGGGCACCAAGTTTGCTCCTAGTTATGCTAATATATTTATGGGATATTGGGAAAAACAACATATATGGTCCAATTGTCCCTATGGTGCAAGCTTGGTGCTGTGGCGGCGCTACATAGATGATATTATTTTTATCTGGTCAGGCACTTTAGCACAGTTAACACAGTTTCAGTTATATATGAATAACAACACTAATAATTTAAAATTCACGTTTGTCACTAATACTAATAAAATAGAATTTTTAGATTTAGAAATCACTATAGTTAATAATCACATACACACCAGCACATATTTTAAACCGGTTCAATCAAATAATTATTTACATGCACAGAGTCACCACAACCCCACATGGGTCAAAAACATCCCTAAGGGACAGTTCATTAGACTGAAAAGAAACAGCTCACATCCAGATACATTTAAAATTCAAGCCGAGGATTTAAAACAAAAATTTGTGGAGAGGAAGTACTCCCCACTAGAGTTGGATAGAACTATCTCTGAAGTTGCAGCGATGGACAGAACCAGTCTCTTACAATATAAAAATAAAAATAAAAATATTAACTCATCAGGCAATTTGTCATTTGTCACTCAATATAACCAAATGGCACCCAACATACGCAAAACTTTAAGAAAATACTGGCCAATATTGAAAAAGGATAAAGAACTAGAGGGAATTCTACCCGAATATCCACATATTATATTCACAAAAGCTCCTCATATAGGACAGAGACTGGCACCCAGCTGTCCATCGCTGCAGCCAGTTCAAAGAGACACAACACTCTGTGGGGGATACTTTCTCTGTAACAAATGCACGGCATGCAAATACAGTAACAAAAAAATAAATTTTATATCAAATAAAACACATAAACAGTATAAAATTAAACAACATATTACATGTAGTAGTTCCTTTGTTATATATTTACTTGAATGTCCGTGTGGTCTGCAGTATGTGGGTATGACAACGCGAGCTATAAAAAGACGTTTGTATGAACATATATACAATATTAAAACTGGTTTAGTCACACACAATGTGTCTAATCATTTTCTTCAGGTGCACAATAAAGACCCAAAA
This sequence comes from Ascaphus truei, assembly GCF_040206685.1. Taxonomy (NCBI): domain Eukaryota; kingdom Metazoa; phylum Chordata; class Amphibia; order Anura; family Ascaphidae; genus Ascaphus; species Ascaphus truei. The sequence goes on along the minus strand of NC_134497.1, from coordinate 34,562,601 downwards.
GGTTTGAGGTGCGTAGGAATAGAGCGCATTGTACCACACTGGAGAGGAGGTAACACATTGAGCCTATTGGGGAGAAGAGAGTCCTATTGGATTTATGAGTTATGTACTCTGTCCCCAATGGGCTTAAATGTAGAATTCGATTTGAAATCCTTTTTGGTGGGTTAGTACCAAATACATCCACATAAGGTGACATGTCATATACATTAGTGTTTAAATTCGCTTATAGCAGTAGGTTCCTCCTACATAAATAAGCACACTATCACTGGTTTAATACATTTTATCTAATCATAATTCGCAATATTATATTAAATAATTTTTTTTTTTTTTTTTTATGTCCTACCTTAAAATTATGCATTTTTTTTTTTTAATTTATTTTTATTCATTTATTTTTTGTTTATATACATAAATATATATGTTGTTAGTATATATGTTCATTGTTTATTGTGTCATGTTTAAATATATATGTTGTTAGTAGTATATGTTCATTGTATATTGTGTTATGTTTAATGTTGTCATTATGTATAACAGCTGTACAAAATAGTAAGTAGCTTTTTTGTTCAAAGACATTCTCACTGTGCAGTGTCTGATTGCAAACACACTAAGAGCAACTTTATCACAAGCACAGCACATGTGCAATTAGCTACAGGTGGAACTATTTACCCAAATGGTGAAGTCAGTATTTAAAGGACATTTTGGACTGTTTTATTCATATACCCCTGAGGAAGAGAGCAGATCACTCTTGAAACGCGTAGGGTGGAGGTTCAAGCCCCGCACACATTGGTGTAGTACCCCCCGTACATCGGTGAATCAACGTGAGCTGCCAGCTAACCATCTCTTATAGCCGCCGACGAGTTGAACCAGCTGTTGCGGTTTCCCATTATTCAAGCGCCCTGCTTGGCGCCCTGCAGGAGTACCTGCTGACAAGTTGCGTCCACGAGCGGATAGAGACGCCAGCTAGCAGTGAGCAGCAGATAGACGAGCTCACGGTGGTCCGTGGCTGACATCGTGCTGAATCAGCTGCAGCTGAGTTCCATCTGCTCAGACGTGCTTCCTGGAGCTGCAGGAGTCCCTGCTGATGAGCTGCACCCACGAGCCGACAGAGACGCCAGCTAAGCAGAGAGCAGCACACAGATGAGAGGGGATACTCTCTAAAATATCCACTGCCTGCAAACCTATTCCATCTGGTGAGTAGGCATTGCTATCATCAACATTGGTGCTACGGAGCAGTTGAACCACCTATTCAGATTTTTAATTGCTTAAATCTATATGTCCATGCAAATTGTGCATTATAGTAAATATTAATTGTTATTAAATGATTTTATTGTCCTAAAAATACCATTTCAGTATTCAGCTGTTATATGTTGTCTTATATGTTGTTTGTTTAATGTTTCAACAGTATTACGCTATGTGTTGTGCTTTCTCTTTGTTTTCAAGCCCACCGTGAGGATCAACAATCTTCACAACCAACAGGCTTGGTTTTCGTATATCCTTTATAGTGGTAAAAATTTTATAGGCGCCCACGGAACTATTCCCTGTCCATATGGTTACAAATACAGTTACTTAAATGAACAAGGTATACATTATATACAAGACATTGCATGCACAGTTAAAGAAAATATATGTTATGGGCGAATGAAACAGTTACAGACCAGATTAAAATGTGAGACAGCCTTAGATTTGAAAGAACTTAAACTGGTGGTGGATGTGAGAGTCTATGGTAGGTTGTTCCAGTTTTGGGGTGCACGGTAAGAGAAGGAGGAATGGCCGGATACTTTGTTGAGCCTCTGGACCATGAACAGTCTTTTGGAGTCTGATCTCAGGTGATAAGTGCTGCATGTGGTAGGGGTGAGGAGCTTGTTTAGATAGCTGGGTAGCTTGCCCATAAAGAATTTAAAGGTAAGACAGGAAAGGTGAACTTTGCGCCTAGACTCTAGTGATGACCAATCTAGTTATTTGAGCATTTCGCAGTGATGTGTGTTGTAGTTGCATTGGAGAACAAAATGACAAATTGAATTGTAGAGGGTGACAAGTTTGCCAAGGTGGGATTGAGGTGCCGTGCCATATACTATGTCTCCATTGTCAATAATTGGCATTAGCATCTGCTGTGCGATACGCTTTCTGACCAGGAGACTTAGGGAGGATTTGTTCCTGTAAAGTACCCCTAGTTTGGCATAGGTCTTGGTTGTCAGGGTATCAATGTGCATTCCGAATGTTAAATGGGAGTCAAACCATAAGCCTAGGTATTTAAAACTAGTGACAGGGGTTAGGGTGGTGTTAGTGTTGGTTCTAATATGGAGCTCAGTCGCTGGAAGCTTTAAAAATTTAGTGTTGGTCCCAAATACCATTGTTACAGTCTTGTCAGTGTTTAAAAACAGTTTGTTTTGGGAAATCCAGTTTTCGAGTCTCAAAAAGTCAGACTGAAGTATGTGTTGAAGGTCAGAGAGGCTATGGCTGTGTGCATATAGGATTGTGTCATCTGCATACATGTGTATTGAGGCTTCCTTACAAGCTGTGGGAAGATCATTAATGAACACTGAGAAGAGTAGGGGCCCCAGAACAGAGCCTTGTGGGACACCACAGGTGATATCCAGGGGGTTGGAGTTGAAGCCTGAGATGGACACATGTTGGGATCTTCCTGAAAGGTAGGACTGAAACCAGTTTAAAGCATGCTTCCCTATTCCAGAGCTCTGGAGTGTGTTAAGCAGGATAGCATGATCAACTGTATCAAAAGCCTTTGCAAAATCTAGGAATACTGCACCAGTGAGTTGTCCCCATTCCATTCCACACTGGATTTCATTGCAAACTTTTAGCAGGGTAGTTATGGTGGAGTGTTTGGGACGAAAGCCAGATTGGAATTGGCTAGGGAAATTTGTCTTGGTGTAGTAGTCGCTTAATTGGGAGTGGACACATTTTTCCACGACTTTGGATAGAATTGGGAGAAGTGAGATTGGTCTGTAGTTTGAGACAGTGTTTTTGTCCCCACGTTTGAAGATTGGGACAACTCTGGCAGTTTTCAAGGTCTTAGGGATATGGCCTGCAGACAGGATAGAGTTGACTATGGAAGCAATTGGGTTGGCAATGGCTGGGGCACCAAGATTGTAGTAAGTCAGGTCTGCATTGGCTGCTTAATTTTAGTTTGAGGAGCGCTTGTGTAATCTCCTCTTCAGATACTGGGCCAAATTGAAAATTGTGGGCAGTGTTGGGAGGGGGTGGGGCTATGTGGGCACTCCCAGGATGAGATTCAGGTTTGTGGTTTGGGCTTTGTTTCGCTAATAAGTTAGTGGCAAACCCCACAAAGTAATCATTGAATGCATTTGCAATGTCAGTGGGGTTTGTCAGAGTAATATCCCACTTAGTGATATTACTTGGTTGTTGATGGTTAGGAGGCTGGAATATATTGTTGATAACCTTCCAGAAGTTAGCTGTGTTTGATGTATTTTGGTGGAGATTGTCAGAGTAATATTGTGCTTTTGCGTGCCCTGTTTGCCTTGTGCACATGTTCCGCAGGCATCTGTAGTGATTGAATTCCTTGGCAGTGCCAGTTACTTTGTAGCTTTTCCACAAGGTATCCCTGAGCTGGTAAGTGCAATAAGGTCAGTTGTAACCCATGGAAGATGGGCCCCCCATACCCTTATTTTGCGTAGTGGAGCATGGGTATCGCAGAGTTTTAAGAACTCGGATTGGAAATAGTCGAGCGCAGAATCAGGGTCGGGAATTAAATTGATTCTGTGCCATGGGCAGTTGGTAAGGTCGTCCAGAAACTGTTGTGGGTTAAAGTTTTTAAATGTTCTAGTGAGGAGAACTTTAGGGCTGGAATGGGGCGTTTTAATTTTCCTTTACACAGTACACTATTGCAGGGGGGCGCAAACTTTTTTCCCTGCGCCCCCCTGACAGCTGTCCCCTCACTCCCGCGCCCCCCCCAACACCAACTTACCCGCGCTCCGGCGTAATGACCTCGCAGCGTCATTTTGACGCCGCGTTGCCATGATGCCGCAGGGAGGAAGCCGCCGGAGCCACGGTAAGTTAGGTTTACAGAGGCGCTGCAGCTCCCCCGGCACTTAATTTAAGTGCCTTCGGGAAGCGCGCGGGGCCTCTGTAAACCCCGCGCCCCCCGTCGGCAGTGTCGCGCCCCACAGTTTGCGCACCGCTGCACTATTGCATGGTCACTGAAAATATTTATCGGGGGGGAGTCGTTTTATATGTATTGGGGGGAGTGGGTGTTGGTTTAGCTCATCTTGCCTATGTATATAATGGGCAGTATATTGGCCATTATATACATAGGAAAGACAGGGCTAACGCCAGCCTGAAGTAGGTGATAAAATATTTGCAGTATTTCTGCTGTTCATCCCGTTAAGATAAATATTGGAACTTGATGTATGGCAGTTTTTACTTTAAAATGTGATATTATGCCTGTTTTGTATCGGATCTGATGCTTTTAATGGGTTTGAAAAAAGTGCTTTCTTTTTGGCGCTGCAACGCTGATTCATTGCATGCTAATAATAAGGCGCTTTTTTATGGGCGGTTATACAGCATTTTTGGTTACCGCAGCTAGATGTATCTGTCCCTTTGACTCAAGTCAAGTTTAGTGATGTTAAGTTCTAGTTGACCCATAATGGTGTATGCAGATCTATCACTATTTGCAATTTAACATCAGTAATAAGACAATAGAGATGAAAAAACCACACAACACACATATTCCGGATTACCTGGTGCTGGCGCGTTACTTTTCCACAGTGTACCCCACTTGATACCAAGCTCTTTCCCATATTCATTTCCATACCAGACGACGACCTCTGTGTGGGGGGAGGTCTGTGCAGGTTTTGTAGTAGATTTTCCTGTGGTACTGGAACGCCACAAGGTTCTGTTCTTCCTCGTTTCTCGCACAATTTACAAACCTAAAATTGGGACAGTTAGTGAGGTCTCAAAATAATGTCTATTTTATAAAGAGCTGAAAAAAGATACAAGTTGATAATAATGTGACTTGTCTTTTCTTTCTTCTCTACAGCTTTTGAGGTGATCAGAAGTTAACGAAGAGCAATGTATATACTAGAGGTGCGCTAACTTTTCTGTTTTGGCCCCCCCCTGCTCGCAGACCCCTTCCCTTACCGGCTCAGAGCTTTGCGGCGTCATATGATGTCATGATGTCATGTGAAGCTGTGTTGTTATGGCGACACATCGCCGGAGAGGCAGTTCATGGCCACGCCATGCCACGCCATGCCCCCCCCCCCCCCCCGCGCATCCCATCGCTCCACATATACCACAGATCCCGGATTTGACCCGTGCAGGCAGTCAGATGCGCGTGCAGCAGTGACCACTGGGGTCGTAGCCTAAGGTTACATACGTGCAGCAATGGTGCTCAACAAAGCTGTGAGGAGAAGACAGGAGTGAGGGGAGAGGTGCAAAGAGCTGCTGTAATCACATGCTCATTAACGTGAGTGGATGTTAAAGTGCAATTGAGGCTATTGCACTTTAGTGAATCTAGTGTTTGGTAAACAGAGGAGGCAAAGTGGATAAGGAAAAATAACCCCCTTCAGATCACTACCTGGGAGGCAAATAAAGGGTGTGGGAGGAAGGGGGATACAGAACACAAATAGCAATAGAAACACAGTAAGAGAAACCATGTGAGACGGGTAACTCTTCTCTTGAGGGATATAGGGGAAATAATTTGACAAGCTGTTTGGGGGATAAATAAAATGAATATTTCTGTAACTTCAGTAGTTTCGGGAGGTTTTGCAAGGATTTGGAAAGACAATAAGTGATGGTAATGGTCACAGAGTAATAGTCTGGAGAATATAGATTTGGCATTAGATGCCCAGTATACTACGTAAAGTAGTGTAGGTGACAGCAACCAAAGTTATCCATAATGTCAGCAGCTGCCTCTAGTTAAATAAGGCTTTGAAAAGTGTGGCCCTGTGTTCCTAAGACGGGGAAAGACTTTTGTGGGGTGAGAGGAAAAGGAGCCCTTAGGATAGCTAGCAAGGAGAAAAGGCTGATTGTACAAACTCTTATGGGTTTGTAATCTCAGGATTTATTTAAACTGAAGCAGAGTAGGAAAATAGTATTTAAAGGGACAGTCCCTCCTAAGAAGAACGTGAACCAACAACAATGGTATATTTAGTAGGTTAAATGTAGCGAAGTGTCAGGTTAAAAAACCCGTTTACCAAACAAAAAAAACATAACACTTCCATAGAAAACAAAGTACCGTATTTCCTCGATTCAAAGACACACCTTGTTTCCCATTTTTCCCATTTTCACATGTCTGGAATAGGGATGCGTCTTAGAATCGATGTACTAACAAAAAAATAAAAAATTAATCAGCTAGGGGCGATGCTGGAGATGCCTGCCGGGGACCTTCCAGTCTGCAGAAAGAGCATGGCTGCAATCACGCCCCCCTCCTCCCCTTCCATGAGGTGCAGAGATCGGAGATGCCTGCCAGGGATCTTCACATTGCCCAGAAGCCCCCCTCCCGAATCCCTGTGTGAACTGCAGGAGGTGCAGAGGTAGCTGTGTCTCTCTCTGTGTCTCACTCTCTCTGTCTGTGTCTCATTCTCTGTGTGTTGTCTGTGTGTCTCTCTCTATCTCTGTGTGTGTCTTTCTTTGTGTCTGTGTGTGTCTCCCTCTCTCTGTGTGTGTGTCTCTCTCTGTATGTGTCTGTGTATGTCTCTCTCTGTCTGTCCCTCCCCCCTTCCCTCCATTCGCTCCCTTTCCTCCCCCCCTTCCCTCCATTCGCTCCCTCCCCCCCTTCCCTCCATTCGCTCCCTCCCCCCCTTCCCTCCATTCGCTCCCTCCCTCCCTTCCCTCCATTCGCTCCCTCCCCCCCTTCCCTCCATTCGCTCCCTCCCCCCCTTCCCTCCATTCGCTCCCTCCCCTCCATTCGCTCCCTCCCCTCCATATCTTTGCGTGTGTATATATCTTTGCGTGTGTGTGTGTGTGTGTGTATATATGTGTATATATATATATATATATATATATATATATATATATATATATATATATATATATACTGTATATACAGTGGTTGACAAATCACCAAAAAATCTACTCGCCACACAAAAAAATCTACTCGCCACCTAGTACCAAACGTGTGCTGCTTGTGCCAATATTTACTCGCCCGGGGGTTAAATCCACTCGCCCGGGGCGAGCAAATGTATAGGTTTGTCGAACACTGTATATATATATATATATATGTGTATATATATCTGTGTGTGTGTGTGTTTGTATATATATGTGTGTGCCGTGCCATATACAGGCATACCCCGCATTAACGTACTCAATGGGACCGGAGCATGTATGTAAAGCGAAAATGTACTTAAAGTGAAGCACTGCCTTTTCCCCACGTATCGATGCATGTACTGTACTGTACATCGCATAACTGATGTAAATAACACATTTGTAACAGGCTATATAGTCTCCCGGATTGCGCACAGCTTCGGTACAGGTAGGAAGCCGGTATTGCTGTTCAGGACGTGATGACAGGCGCATGCGTGAGCTGCCGTTTGCCTATTGGGCGATATGTAGTTACTCGCGAGTGTACTTAAAGTGGGGTATGCCTGTACTATGTCTCCATAGTCAATAATTGGCATTAGCATCTGCTGTGCGATACGCTTTCTGACCAGGAGACTTAGGGAGGATTTGTTCCAGTAAAGTACCCCCTAGTTTGGCATAGGTCTTGGTTGTCAGGGTATCAATGTGCATTCCGAATGTTAAGTGGGAGTCAAACCATAAGCCTAGGTATTTAAAACTAGTGACAGGGGTTAGGGTGGTGTTAGTGTTGGTTCTAATATGGAGCTCAGTCGCTGGAAGCTTTAAGAATTTAGTGTTGGTCCCAAATACCATTGTTACAGTCTTGTCAGTGTTTAAAAACAGTTTGTTTTGGGAAATGTGTATATATGTATCTCTGTTTGTGTGTGTGTGTGTGTGTGTGTGTAGGGAGCCGCCTGCACGGATCTCCTGCCTTTACTCCTTCCCCCAGTCACTCTCATCCGTCGCTGCCTCTGCTCTCCACTGTGTGTGTGTCTGTCTGTGAGAGAGTGTGTCTCTCTGTGAGAGAGTGTGTGTGTCTGTGAGAGAGTGTGTGTGAGGTCTGAGAGTGTGTGAGGTCTGAGAGTGTGTGTGTGTGAGGTCTGAAAGTGTGTGTGTGTGAGGTCTGAGAGTGTGTGTGTGTGTGTGTGAGGTCTGAGAGTGTGTGTGTGTGTGTGTGTGAGAGGTCTGAGAGTGTGTGTGTGTGTGTGTGTGTGTGTGTGAGAGGTCTGAGAGTGTGTGTGTGTGTGTGAGAGGTCTGAGAGTGTGTGTGTGTGTGTGTGAGAGGTCTGAGAGAGAGAGAGTGTGTGTGTGTGTGTGTGTGTGAGAGAGGTCTGAGAGAGAGAGAGAGAGTGTGTGTGTGTGTGTGTGTGTGTGTGTGTGTGTGTGTGTGTGTGTGTGTGTGTGTGTGTGTGTGTGTGTGTGTGTGTGTGTGTGTGAGGTCTGAGAGTGTGTGTGTGTGTGAGGTCTGAGAGTGTCTGAGTGAGAGTGTGTCTGAATGAGTGAGAGAGACAGTGTGTGTGAGAGAGACAAGAGTGTCTGAGAGAGACACCAACTGTGCACTGCATCTGTTAGGTATGTATATACAACTTTGTTTTTACTTTGGGCGCCGCGGAAAAATCCTGATCGCCTTGGGGAGCCTTGAACCAAAAAAGTTTGGGAACCACTGATATAATAGATAGAAGATAGATGCGTTCCACTGAGGTGTGCTTGTTCCCGAGCCCTGGTCCTGTCACATGGGGCTTCTCCAGCAGCATGGAAGAAGGAACAGAGGGCACAACGGATTTTAGCAAAAGAAAACTCATTTATTGAGCCAACACAACGTTTCGACCGTGAAGGTCTTTTTCAAGTGACAATGGCATAAACAAAATCTATCCTATCAACATTTATATAGTGCCCCAAACCCCCATAATGCAACCTGTCTAATCCGTGTTGATACAGTCCATGTGCATGATCAATCCCGTGAACCAATGTTCAGTGTGCATACTTGAGTGGGTAATCCCCAACAGATGTAAATCCTTCTGTAGAAGTCGTGTTAACTCAGACGGCTTATTAAAGGAAGGAGAGGGAAACAGATCGAGCGTCCAGCCACTGCGCATGTGCGCATATGAAACGCATGAGGACTTTGCGTTCCAGGAAGTGAGGATCCGGAATGATGATGTCACAAAGATGGCGACTAAACCAAAGAACCAGGAAGAGGGAGGACATGAACAACACGACTTCTACAGAAGGATTTACATCTGTTGGGGAGGGGGAGGGAGGGGGAGGGGGGGGGGGGGAGGGGTGGGGGGGAGCCCAGAGCCCCCCCCTGCTCCCTCACCCAGAGCCCCCCCCTGCTCCCTCACCCAGAGCCCCCCCTGCTCCCTCACCCAGAGCCCCCCCTGCTCCCTCACCCAGAGCCCCCCTGCTCCCTCACCCAGAGCCCCCCACTGCTCCCTCACCCAGAGCCCCCCACTGCTCCCTCACCCAGAGCCCCCCACTGCTCCCTCACCCAGAGCCCCCCACTGCTCCCTCACCCAGAGCCCCCCCCTGCTCCCTGACACAGAGCCCCCCCCTGCTCCCTGACACAGAGCCCCCCTGCTCCCTGACACAGAGCCCCCCCTGCTCCTTGACACAGAGCGCCCTGCCCCTGCTCCCTCACACAGAGCGCCAGAGCCCCCCTGCTCCCTCACCCAGAGCCCCCCCTGCTCCCTCACCCAGGGCCCCCCCCTGCTCCCTCACCCAGGGCCCCCCCTGCTCCCTCACCCAGGGCCCCCCCCCTGCTCCCTCACCCAGGGCCCCCCCCTGCTCCCTCACCCAGAGCCCCCCCTGCTCCCTCACCCAGAGCCCCCCCCCTGCTCCCTCACCCAGAGCCCCCCCTGCTCCCTGACACAGAGCGCCCCGCCCCTGCTCCCTGACGCAGAGCGCCCCGCCCCTGCTCCCTCACGCAGAGCGCCCCGCCCCTGCTCCCTCACGCAGAGCGCCCCGCCCCTGCTCCCTCACGCAGAGCGCCCCGCCCCTGCTCCCTCACGCAGAGCGCCCCGCCCCTGCTCCCTCACGCAGAGCGCCCCTGCTCCCTCACGCAGAGCGCCCCTGCTCCCTCACGCAGAGCGCCCCTGCTACCTCACGCAGAGCGCCCCTGCTCCCTCACGCAGAGCGCCCCTGCTCCCTCACGCAGAGCGCCCCGCCCCTGCTCCCTCGCGCAGAGCGCCCCGCCCCTGCTCCCTCGCGCAGAGCGCCCCGCCCCTGCTCCCTCGCGCAGAGCGCCCCGCCCCTGCTCCCTCGCGCAGAGCGCCCCGCCCCTGCTCCCTCGCGCAAAGCGCCCCGCCCCTGCTCCCTCGCGCAGAGCGCCCCGCTCCTGCTCCCTCGCGCAGAGCGCCCCGCCCCTGCTCCCTCGCGCAGAGCGCCCCGCCCCTGCTCTCTCGCGCAGAGCGCCCCGCCCCTGCTCCCTCGCGCAGAGCGCCCCGCCCCTGCTCCCTCGCGCAGAGCGCCCCGCCCCTGCTCCCTCGCGCAGAGCGCCCCGCCCCTGCTCCCTCGCGCAGAGCGCCCCCTGCTCCCTCGCGCAGAGCGCCCCCTGCTCCCTCGCGCAGAGCGCCCCCTGCTCCCTCGCGCAGAGCGCCCCCTGCTCCCTCGCGCAGAGCGCCCCCTGTTCCCTCGCGCAGAGCGCCCCCTGCTCCCTCGCGCAGAGCGCCCCCTGCTCCCTCGCGCAGAGCGCCCCTGCTCCCTCACGCAGAGCGCCCCGCCCCTGCCCCCTCACGCAGAGCGCCCCGCCCCTGCCCCCTCACGCAGAGCGCCCCGCCCCGCCCCCTCACGCAGAGCGCCCCGCCCCTGCCCCCTCACGCAGAGCGCCCCGCCCCTGCCCCCTCACGCAGAGCGCCCCTGCCTCCTCACGCAGTGCCCCCCGCCCCTGCCCCCTCACACAGAGCGCCCCGCCCCTGCTCCCTCACACAGAGCGCCCCGCCCCTGCTCTCACTCAGAGCCCCCCCGCCCCTGCTCCCTCACACAGAGCCCCCCCCACCTACTCCCTCACACAGAGCCCCCCAACTGCTCCCTCACACAGAGCGCCCCGCCCCTGCTCCCTCACACAGAGCGCCCCGCCCCTGCTCCCTCACACAGAGCCCCCCTGCCCCTGCTCCCTCACACAGACCCCCCCGCCCCTGCTCCCTCACACAGAGCCCCCCCCCACCTGCTCCCTCACACGGAGCCCCCCCCCCACCTGCTCCCTCACACAGAGCGCCACCCTGCTCCCTCACACAGAGCGCCCCGCCCCTGCTCTCTCACTCAGAGCCCCCCCTGCTCCCTCACACAGAGCCCCCCCGCCCCTGCTCCCTCACACAGAGCCCCCCGCCCCTGCTCCCTCACACAGAGCCCCCCCGCCCCTGCTCCCTCACACAGAGCCCCCCCGCCCCTGCTCCCTCACTCAGAGCCCCCCCGCCCCTGCTCCCTCACACAGAGCCCCCCCGCCCCTGCTCTCTCACTCAGAGCGCCCCGCCCCTGCTCTCTCACTCAGAGCCCCCCCTGCTCCCTCACACAGAGCCCCCCCGCCCCTGCTCCCTCACACAGAGCCCCCCGCCCCTGCTCCCTCACACAGAGCCCCCCCGCCCCTGCTCCCTCACACAGAGCCCCCCCGCCCCTGCTCCCTCACTCAGAGCCCCCCCGCCCCTGCTCCCTCACACAGAGCCCCCCCGCCCCTGCTCCCTCACACACAGCCCCCCCGCCCCTGCTCCCTCACACAGAGCCCCCCCGCCCCTGCTCCCTCACACAGAGTCCCCCCCACCTACTCCCTCACACAGAGCCCCCCCCCCTGCTCCCTCACACAGAGCGCCCCGCCCCTGCTCCCTCACACAGAGCCCCCCTGCCCCTGCTCCCTCACACAGAGCCCCCCCGCCCCTGCTCCCTCACACAGAGCCCCCCCCACCTGCTCCCTCACACAGAGCCCCCCCCCACCTGCTCCCTCACACAGAGCGCCACCCTGCTCCCTCACACAGAGCGCCCCGCCCCGCCCCTGCTCTCTCACTCAGAGCCCCCCCTGCTCCCTCACACAGAGCCCCCCCGCCCCTGCTCCCTCACACAGAGCCCCCCCGCCCCTGCTCCCTCACACAGAGCCCCCCCGCCCCTGCTCCCTCACACAGAGCCCCCCCGCCCCTGCTCCCTCACACAGAGCCCCCCCGCCCCTGCTCCCTCACACAGAGCGCCCCGCCCCTGCTCCCTCACACAGAGCGCCCCGCCCCTGCACCCTCACTCAGAGCCCCCCCGCCCCTGCTCCCTCACTCAGAGCCACCCCGCCCCTGCTCCCTCACACAGAGCCCACCCACCCCTGCTCCCTCACACAGAGCCCCCCCGCCCCTGCTCCCTCACCCAGAGCCCCCCACTGCTCCCTCACCCAGAGCCCCCCACTGCTCCCTCACCCAGAGCCCCCCACTGCTCCCTCACCCAGAGCCCCCCCCTGCTCCCTGACACAGAGCCCCCCCCTGCTCCCTGACACAGAGCCCCCCTGCTCCCTGACACAGAGCCCCCCCTGCTCCTTGACACAGAGCGCCCTGCCCCTGCTCCCTCACACAGAGCGCCAGAGCCCCCCCTGCTCCCTCACCCAGAGCCCCCCCTGCTCCCTCACCCAGGGCCCCCCCCTGCTCCCTCACCCAGGGCCCCCCCCTGCTCCCTCACCCAGGGCCCCCCCCCTGCTCCCTCACCCAGGGCCCCCCCCCTGCTCCCTCACCCAGAGCCCCCCCCCGCTCCCTCACCCAGAGCCCCCCCCTGCTCCCTCACCCAGAGCCCCCCCCTGCTCCCTGACACAGAGCGCCCTGCCCCTGCTCCCTGATGCAGAGCGCCCCGCCCCTGCTCCCTGACGCAGAGCGCCCCGCCCCTGCTCCCTCACGCAGAGCGCCCCGCCCCTGCTCCCTCACGCAGAGCGCCCCGCCCCTGCTCCCTCACGCAGAGCGCCCCACCCCTGCTCCCTCACGCAGAGCGCCCCGCCCCTGCTCCCTCACGCAGAGCGCCCCGCCCCTGCTCCCTCACGCAGAGCGCCCCTGCTCCCTCACGCAGAGCGCCCCTGCTCCCTCACGCAGAGCGCCCCTGCTCCCTCACGCAGAGCGCCCCTGCTCCCTCACGCAGAGCGCCCCTGCTCCCTCGCGCAGAGCGCCCCTGCTCCCTCGCGCAGAGCGCCCCTGCTCCCTCACGCAGAGCGCCCCGCCCCTGCTCCCTCGCGCAGAGCGCCCCGCCCCTGCTCCCTCGCGCAGAGCACCCCGCCCCTGCTCCCTCGCGCAGAGCGCCCCGCCCCTGCTCCCTCGCGCAGAGCGCCCCGCCCCTGCTCCCTCGCGCAGAGCGCCCCGCCCCTGCTCCCTCGCGCAGAGCGCCCCGCCCCTGCTCCCTCGCGCAGAGCGCCCCGCCCCCTCGCGCAGAGCGCCCCGCCCCTGCTCCCTCGCGCAGAGCGCCCCGCCCCTGCTCCCTCGCGCAGAGCGCCCCCTGCTCCCTCGCGCAGAGCGCCCCCTGCTCCCTCGCGCAGAGCGCCCCCTGCTCCCTCGCGCAGAGCGCCCCCTGCTCCCTCGCGCAGAGCGCCCCCTGCTCCCTCGCGCAGAGCGCCCCTTGCTCCCTCGCGCAGAGCACCCCTGCTCCCTCACGCAGAGCGCCCCGCCCCTGCCCCCTCACGCAGAGCGCCCCGCCCCTGCCCCCTCACGCAGAGCGCCCCGCCCCTGCCCCCTCACGCAGAGCGCCCCGCCCCTGCCCCCTCACGCAGAACGCCCCTGCCTCCTCACGCAGTGCCCCCCGCCCCTACCCCCTCACACAGAGCGCCCCGCCCCTGCTCCCTCACACAGAGCGCCCCGCCCCTGCTCTCACTCAGAGCCCCCCCGCCCCTGCTCCCTCACACAGTGCCCCCCCCACCTACTCCCTCACACAGAGCCCCCCCCTGCTCCCTCACACAGAGCGCCCCGCCCCTGCTCCCTCACACAGAGCGCCCCGCCCCTGCTCCCTCACACAGAGCCCCCCTGCCCCTGCTCCCTCACACAGAGCCCCCCGCCCCTGCTCCCTCACACAGAGCCCCCCCACCTGCTCCCTCACACAGAGGCCCCCCCCCCACCTGCTCCCTCACACAGAGCGCCACCCTGCTCCCTCACACAGAGCGCCCCGCCCCTGCTCTCTCACTCAGAGCCCCCCCTGCTCCCTCACACAGAGCCCCCCCGCCCCTGCTCCCTCACACAGAGCCCCCCCGCCCCTGCACCCTCACACAGAGCCCCCCGCCCCTGCTCCCTCACACAGAGCCCCCCCGCCCCTGCTCCTTCACACAGAGCCCCCCCGCCCCTGCTCCCTCACACAGAGCCCCCCCGCCCCTGCTCCCTCACTCAGAGCCCCCCCGCCCCTGCTCCCTCACACAGAGCCCCCCCGCCCCTGCTCCCTCACACACAGCCCCCCCGCCCCTGCTCCCTCACACAGAGCCCCCCCGCCCCTGCTCCCTCACACAGAGCCCCCCCCACCTACTCCCTCACACAGAGCCCCCCCCCTGCTCCCTCAAACAGAGCGCCCCGCCCCTGCTCCCTCACACAGAGCCCCCCTGCCCCTGCTCCCTCACACAGAGCCCCCCCGCCCCCTCACACAGAGCCCCCCCCCACCTGCTCCCTCACACAGAGCCCCCCCCACCTGCTCCCTCACACAGAGCGCCACCCTGCTCCCTCACACAGAGCGCCCCGCCCCTGCTCTCTCACTCAGAGCCCCCCCTGCTCCCTCACACAGAGCCCCCCCGCCCCTGCTCCCTCACACAGAGCCCCCCCGCCCCTGCTCCATCACACAGAGCCCCCCCGCCCCTGCTCCCTCACACAGAGCCCCCCCGCCCCTGCTCCCTCACACAGAGCCCCCCCGCCCCTGCTCCCTCACACAGAGCCCCCCCGCCCCTGCTCCCTCACACAGAGCCCCCCCGCCCCTGCTCCCTCACACAGAGCCCCCCGCCCCTGCCCCCTCACGCAGAGCGCCCCGCCCCTGCCCCCTCACGCAGAGCGCCCCGCCCCTGCCCCCTCACGCAGAGCGCCCCGCCCCTGCCCCCTCACGCAGAGCGCCCCGCCCCTGCCCCCTCACGCAGAGCGCCCCTGCCTCCTCACGCAGTGCCCCCCGCCCCTACCCCCTCACACAGAGCGCCCGCCCCTGCTCCCTCACACAGAGCGCCCCGCCCCTGCTCTCACTCAGAGCCCCCCCGCCCCTGCTCCCTCACACAGAGCCCCCCCCACCTACTCCCTCACACAGAGCCCCCCCCTGCTCCCTCACACAGAGCGCCCCGCCCCTGCTCCCTCACACAGAGCGCCCCGCCCCTGCTCCCTCACACAGAGCCCCCCTGCCCCTGCTCCCTCACACAGAGCCCCCCCGCCCCTGCTCCCTCACACAGAGCCCCCCCGCCCCTGCTCCCTCACACAGAGCCCCCCCGCCCCTGCTCCCTCACTCAGAGCCCCCCCGCCCCTGCTCCCTCACACAGAGCCCCCCCGCCCCTGCTCCCTCACACACAGCCCCCCGCCCCTGCTCCCTCACACAGAGCCCCCCCGCCCCTGCTCCCTCACACAGAGCCCCCCCCACCTACTCCCTCACACAGAGCCCCCCCCCTGCTCCCTCACACAGAGCGCCCCGCCCCTGCTCCCTCACACAGAGCCCCCCTGCCCCTGCTCCCTCACACAGAGCCCCCCCGCCCCCTCACACAGAGCCCCCCCCACCTGCTCCCTCACACAGAGCCCCCCCCACCTGCTCCCTCACACAGAGCGCCACCCTGCTCCCTCACACAGAGCGCCCCGCCCCTGCTCTCTCACTCAGAGCCCCCCCTGCTCCCTCACACAGAGCCCCCCCGCCCCTGCTCCTTCACACAGAGCCCCCCCGCCCCTGCTCCCTCACACAGAGCCCCCCCGCCCCTGCTCCCTCACACAGAGCCCCCCCGCCCCTGCTCCCTCACACAGAGCCCCCCCGCCCCTGCTCCCTCACACAGAGCGCCCCGCCCCTGCTCCCTCACACAGAGCGCCCCGCCCTGCTCCCTCACTCAGAGCCCCCCCGCCCCTGCTCCCTCACTCAGAGCCCCCCCGCCCCTGCTCCCTCACACAGAGCCCCCCCATCCCTGCTCCCTCACACAGAGCCCCCCCGCCCCTGCTCCCTCACACAGAGCCCCCCCGCCCCTGCTCCCTCACACAGAGCCCCCCCGCCCCTGCTCCCTCACACAGAGCCCCCCCCGCCCCTGCTCCTTCACACAGAGCCCCCCCACCCCTGCTCCCTCACACAGAGCCCCCCGCCCCTGCTCCCTCACACAGAGCCCCCCCGCCCCTCACACAGAGCCCCCCCGCCCCTGCTCCCTCACACAGAGCCCCCCCCCACCTGCTCCCTCACACAGAGCGCCACCCTGCTCCCTCACACAGAGCCCCCCCCACCTGCTCCCTCACACAGAGCCCCCCCCCACCTGCTCCCTCACACAGAGCGCCACCCTGCTCCCTCACACAGAGCGCCCCGCTCCTGCTCCCTCACACAGAGCGCCCCGCCCCTGCTCCCTCACACAGAGCGCCCCGCCCCTGCTCCCTCACACAGAGCGCCCCACCCCTGCTCCCTCACACAGAGCGCCCCGCCCCTGCTCCCTCACACAGAGCGCCCCGCCCCTGCTCTCTCACTCAGAGCCCCCCCGCCCCTGCTCCCTCACACAGAGCCCCCCCGCCCCTGCTCCCTCACACAGAGCCCCCCCGCCCCTGCTCCCTCACACAGAGCCCCCCCGCCCCTGCTCCCTCACACAGAGCCCCCCGCCCCTGCTCCCTCACACAGAGCCCCCCGCCCCTGCTCCCTCACACAGAGCCCCCCCACCTGCTCCCTCACACAGAGCGCCCCGCCCCTGCTCCCTCACACAGAGCGCCCCGCCCCTGCTCCCTCACACAGAGCGCCCCGCCCCTGCTCCCTCACACAGAGCGCCCCGCCCCTGCTCCCTCACACAGAGCGCCCCGCCCCTGCTCCCTCACACAGAGCGCCCCGCCCCTGCTCCCTCACACAGAGCGCCCCGCCCCTGCTCCCTCACACAGAGCGCCCCGCCCCTGCTCCCTCACACAGAGCGCCCCGCCCCTGCTCCCTCACACAGAGCGCCCCGCCCCTGCTCCCTCACACAGAGCGCCCCGCCCCTGCTCTCTCACTCAGAGCCCCCCCTGCTCCCTCACACAGAGCCCCCCCCACCTGCTCCCTCACACAGAGCCCCCCCCACCTGCTCCATAACACAGAGCCCCCCCCCCCGCTCCCTCACACAGAGCGCCCCGCCCCTGCTCCCTCACACAGAGCGCCCCGCCCCTGCTCCCTCACACAGAGCGCCCCGCCCCTGCTCCCTCACACAGAGCGCCCCGCCCCTGCTCCCTCACACAGAGCGCCCCGCCCCTGCTCCCTCACACAGAGCGCCCCGCCCCTGCTCCCTCACTCAGAGCCCCCCCGCCCCTGCTCCCTCACTCAGAGCCCCCCCGACCCTGCTCCCTCACTCAGAGCCCCCCGACCCTGCTCCCTCACTCAGAGCCCCCCCGCCCCTGCTCCCTCACTCAGAGCCCCCCCGCCCCTGCTCCCTCACACAGAGCCCCCCCGCCCCTGCTCCCTCACACAGAGCCCCCCCGCCCCTGCTCCCTCACACAGAGCCCCCCCGCCCCTGCTCCCTCACACAGAGCCCCCCCGCCCCTGCTCCCTCACACAGAGACCCCCCGCCCCTGCTCCCTCACACAGAGCCCCCCCGCCCCTGCTCCCTCACACAGAGCCCCCCGCCCCTGCTCCCTCACACAGAGCCCCCCCGCCCCTGCTCCCTCACACAGAGCCCCCCCCACCTGCTCCCTCACACAGAGCCCCCCCGCCCCTGCTCCTTCACACAGAGCCCCCCCGCCCCTGCTCCTTCACACAGAGCCCCCCCGCCCCTGCTCCCTCACTCAGAGCCCCCCCGCCCCTGCTCCCTCACACAGAGCCCCCCCGCCCCTGCTCCCTCACACACAGCCCCCCCGCCCCTGCTCCCTCACACAGAGCCCCCCCGCCCCTGCTCCCTCACACAGAGTCCCCCCCACCTACTCCCTCACACAGAGCCCCCCCCCCCTGCTCCCTCACACAGAGCGCCCCGCCCCTGCTCCCTCACACAGAGCCCCCCTGCCCCTGCTCCCTCACACAGAGCCCCCCCGCCCCTGCTCCCTCACACAGAGCCCCCCCCCACCTGCTCCCTCACACAGAGCCCCCCCCCACCTGCTCCCTCACACAGAGCGCCACCCTGCTCCCTCACACAGAGCGCCCCGCCCCGCCCCTGCTCTCTCACTCAGAGCCCCCCTGCCCCTGCTCCCTCACACAGAGCCCCCCGCCCCTGCTCCCTCACACAGAGCCCCCCGCCCCTGCTCCCTCACACAGAGCCCCCCCGCCCCTGCTCCCTCACACAGAGCGCCCCGCCCCTGCTCCCTCACACAGAGCGCCCCGCCCCTGCTCCTCACTCAGAGCCCCCCCGCCCCTGCTCCCTCACTCAGAGCCCCCCCGCCCTGCTCCCTCACACAGAGCCCACCCACCCCTGCTCCCTCACACAGAGCCCCCCCCGCCCCTGCTCCTCACCCAGAGCCCCCCACTGCTCCCTCACCCAGAGCCCCCCACTGCTCCCTCACCCAGAGCCCCCCACTGCTCCCTCACCCAGAGCCCCCCCCTGCTCCCTGACACAGAGCCCCCCCCTGCTCCCTGACACAGAGCCCCCCTGCTCCCTGACACAGAGCCCCCCCTGCTCCTTGACACAGAGCGCCCTGCCCCTGCTCCCTCACACAGAGCGCCAGAGCCCCCCCTGCTCCCTCACCCAGAGCCCCCCCTGCTCCCTCACCCAGGCCCCCCCCTGCTCCCTCACCCAGGGCCCCCCCCTGCTCCCTCACCCAGGGCCCCCCCCCTGCTCCCTCACCCAGGGCCCCCCCCCTGCTCCCTCACCCAGGGCCCCCCCCTGCTCCCTCACCCAGAGCCCCCCCCTGCTCCCTCACCCAGAGCCCCCCCCTGCTCCCTCACCCAGAGCCCCCCTGCTCCCTGACACAGAGCGCCCTGCCCCTGCTCCCTGACGCAGAGCGCCCCGCCCCTGCTCCCTCACGCAGAGCGCCCGCCCCTGCTCCCTCACGCAGAGCGCCCCGCCCCTGCTCCCTCACGCAGAGCGCCCCGCCCCTGCTCCCTCACGCAGAGCGCCCCGCCCCTGCTCCCTCACGCAGAGCGCCCCGCCCCTGCTCCCTCACGCAGAGCGCCCCGCCCCTGCTCCCTCACGCAGAGCGCCCCGCCCCTGCTCCCTCACGCAGAGCGCCCCGCCCCTGCTCCCTCACGCAGAGCGCCCCGCCCCTGCTCCCTCACGCAGAGCGCCCCTGCTCCCTCACGCAGAGCGCCCCTGCTCCCTCACGCAGAGCGCCCCTGCTCCCTCACGCAGAGCGCCCCTGCTCCCTCACGCAGAGCGCCCCTGCTCCCTCACGCAGAGCGCCCCTGCTCCCTCACGCAGAGCGCCCCGCCCCTGCTCCCTCGCGCAGAGCGCCCCGCCCCTGCTCCCTCGCGCAGAGCACCCCGCCCCTGCTCCCTCGCGCAGAGCGCCCCGCCCCTGCTCCCTCGCGCAGAGCGCCCCGCCCCTGCTCCCTCGCGCAGAGCGCCCCGCCCCTGCTCCCTCGCGCAGAGCGCCCCGCCCCTGCTCCCTCGCGCAGAGCGCCCCGCCCCCTCGCGCAGAGCGCCCCGCCCCTGCTCCCTCGCGCAGAGCGCCCCGCCCCTGCTCCCTCGCGCAGAGCGCCCCCTGCTCCCTCGCGCAGAGCGCCCCCTGCTCCCTCGCGCAGAGCGCCCCCTGCTCCCTCGCGCAGAGCGCCCCCTGCTCCCTCGCGCAGAGCGCCCCCTGCTCCCTAGCGCAGAGCGCCCCTTGCTCCCTCGCGCAGAGCGCCCCTGCTCCCTCACGCAGAGCGCCCCGCCCCTGCCCCCTCACGCAGAGCGCCCCGCCCCTGCCCCCTCACGCAGAGCGCCCCGCCCCTGCCCCCTCACGCAGAGCGCCCCGCCCCTGCCCCCTCACGCAGAGCGCCCCGCCCCTGCCCCCTCACGCAGAACGCCCCTGCCTCCTCACGCAGTGCCCCCCGCCCCTACCCCCTCACACAGAGCGCCCCGCCCCTGCTCCCTCACACAGAGCGCCCCGCCCCTGCTCTCACTCAGAGCCCCCCCGCCCCTGCTCCCTCACACAGAGCCCCCCCCACCTACTCCCTCACACAGAGCCCCCCCCTGCTCCCTCACACAGAGCGCCCCGCCCCTGCTCCCTCACACAGAGCGCCCCGCCCCTGCTCCCTCACACAGAGCCCCCCTGCCCCTGCTCCCTCACAGAGCCCCCCGCCCCTGCTCCCTCACACAGAGCCCCCCCCACCTGCTCCCTCACACAGAGCCCCCCCCCCACCTGCTCCCTCACACAGAGCGCCACCCTGCTCCCTCACACAGAGCGCCCCGCCCCTGCTCTCTCACTCAGAGCCCCCCCTGCTCCCTCACACAGAGCCCCCCCGCCCCTGCTCCTCACACAGAGCCCCCCCGCCCCTGCTCCCTCACACAGAGCCCCCCCGCCCCTGCTCCCTCACTCAGAGCCCCCCGCCCCTGCTCCCTCACACAGAGCCCCCCGCCCCTGCTCCCTCACACACAGCCCCCCCGCCCCTGCTCCCTCACACAGAGAGCCCCCCCCCCCCGCCCCTGCTCCCTCACACAGAGCCCCAACCACCTACTCCCTCACACAGAGCCCCCCCCCCTGCTCCCTCACACAGAGCGCCCCGCCCCTGCTCCCTCACACAGAGCCCCCCTGCCCCTGCTCCCTCACACAGAGCCCCCCCGCCCCCTCACACAGAGCCCCCCCCCACCTGCTCCCTCACACAGAGCCCCCCCCACCTGCTCCCTCACACAGAGCGCCACCCTGCTCCCTCACACAGAGCGCCCCGCCCCTGCTCTCTCACTCAGAGCCCCCCCTGCTCCCTCACACAGAGCCCCCCCGCCCTGCTCCCTCACACAGAGCCCCCCCGCCCCTGCTCCCTCACACAGAGCCCCCCGCCCCTGCTCCCTCACACAGAGCCCCCCCCGCCCCTGCTCCTCACACAGAGCCCCCCCGCCCCTGCTCCTCACACAGAGCCCCCCCGCCCCTGCTCCCTCACACAGAGCCCCCCGCCCCGGCTCCCTCACGCAGAGCGCCCCGCCCCTGCCCCCTCACGCAGAGCGCCCCGCCCCTGCTCCCTCACGCAGAGCGCCCCGCCCCTGCTCCCTCACGCAGAGCGCCCCGCCCCTGCTCCCTCACGCAGAGCGCCCCGCCCCTGCTCCTCACGCAGAGCGCCCCGCCCCTGCTCCCTCACGCAGAGCGCCCCGCCCCTGCTCCCTCACGCAGAGCGCCCCGCCCCTGCTCCCTCACGCAGAGCGCCCCTGCTCCCTCACGCAGAGCGCCCCTGCTCCCTCACGCAGAGCGCCCCTGCTCCCTCACGCAGAGCGCCCCTGCTCCCTCACGCAGAGCGCCCCTGCTCCCTCACGCAGAGCGCCCCTGCTCCCTCACGCAGAGCGCCCCGCCCCTGCTCCCTCGCGCAGAGCGCCCCACCCCTGCTCCCTCGCGCAGAGCACCCCGCCCCTGCTCCCTCGCGCAGAGCGCCCCGCCCCTGCTCCCTCGCGCAGAGCGCCCCGCCCCTGCTCCCTCGCGCAGAGCGCCCCGCCCCTGCTCCCTCGCGCAGAGCGCCCCGCCCCTGCTCCCTCGCGCAGAGCGCCCCGCCCCCTCGCGCAGAGCGCCCCGCCCCTGCTCCCTCTCGCAGAGCGCCCCGCCCCTGCTCCCTCGCGCAGAGCGCCCCCTGCTCCCTCGCGCAGAGCGCCCCCTGCTCCCTCGCGCAGAGCGCCCCCTGCTCCCTCGCGCAGAGCGCCCCCTGCTCCCTCGCGCAGAGCGCCCCCTGCTCCCTCGCGCAGAGCGCCCCTTGCTCCCTCGCGCAGAGCGCCCCTGCTCCCTCACGCAGAGCGCCCCGCCCCTGCCCCCTCACGCAGAGCGCCCCGCCCCTGCCCCCTCACGCAGAGCGCCCCACCCCTGCCCCCTCACGCAGAGCGCCCCGCCCCTGCCCCCTCACGCAGAGCGCCCCGCCCCTGCCCCCTCACGCAGAACGCCCCTGCCTCCTCACGCAGTGCCCCCCGCCCCTACCCCCTCACACAGAGTGCCCGCCCCTGCTCCCTCACACAGAGCGCCCCGCCCCTGCTCTCACTCAGAGCCCCCCCGCCCCTGCTCCCTCACACAGAGCCCCCCCACCTACTCCCTCACACAGAGCCCCCCCCTGCTCCCTCACACAGAGCGCCCCGCCCCTGCTCCCTCACACAGAGCGCCCCGCCCCTGCTCCCTCACACAGAGCCCCCCTGCCCCTGCTCCCTCACACAGAGCCCCCCGCCCCTGCTCCCTCACACAGAGCCCCCCCACCTGCTCCCTCACACAGAGCCCCCCCCCACCTGCTCCCTCACACAGAGCGCCACCCTGCTCCCTCACACAGAGCGCCCCGCCCCTGCTCTCTCACTCAGAGCCCCCCCTGCTCCCTCACACAGAGCCCCCCCCGCCCCTGCTCCCTCACACAGAGCCCCCCCGCCCCTGCACCCTCACACAGAGCCCCCCCGCCCCTGCTCCCTCACACAGAGCCCCCCCGCCCCTGCTCCTTCACACAGAGCCCCCCCGCCCCTGCTCCCTCACACAGAGCCCCCCGCCCCTGCTCCCTCACTCAGAGCCCCCCCGCCCCTGCTCCCTCACACAGAGCCCCCCCGCCCCTGCTCCCTCACACACAGCCCCCCCGCCCCTGCTCCCTCACACAGAGCCCCCCCGCCCCTGCTCCCTCACACAGAGCCCCCCCCACCTACTCCCTCACACAGAGCCCCCCCCCTGCTCCCTCACACAGAGCGCCCCGCCCCTGCTCCCTCACACAGAGCCCCCCTGCCCCTGCTCCCTCACACAGAGCCCCCCCGCCCCCTCACACAGAGCCCCCCCACCTGCTCCCTCACACAGAGCCCCCCCCACCTGCTCCCTCACACAGAGCGCCACCCTGCTCCCTCACACAGAGCGCCCCGCCCCTGCTCTCTCACTCAGAGCCCCCCCTGCTCCCTCACACAGAGCCCCCCCGCCCCTGCTCCCTCACACAGAGCCCCCCCGCCCCTGCTCCCTCACACAGAGCCCCCCCGCCCCTGCTCCCTCACACAGAGCCCCCCCGCCCCTGCTCCCTCACACAGAGCCCCCCCGCCCCTGCTCCCTCACGCAGAGCCCCCCGCCCCTGCTCCCTCACGCAGAGCGCCCCGCCCCTGCCCCCTCACGCAGAGCGCCCGCCCCTGCCCCCTCACGCAGAGCGCCCCGCCCCTGCCCCCTCACGCAGAGCGCCCCGCCCCTGCCCCCTCACGCAGAGCGCCCCGCCCCTGCCCCCTCACGCAGAGCGCCCCCGCCCCTGCCTCCTCACGCAGTGCCCCCCGCCCCTACCCCCTCACACAGAGCGCCCCGCCCCTGCTCCCTCACACAGAGCGCCCCGCCCCTGCTCTCACTCAGAGCCCCCCCGCCCCTGCTCCCTCACACAGAGCCCCCCCCACCTACTCCCTCACACAGAGCCCTCCCCTGCTCCCTCACACAGAGCGCCCCGCCCCTGCTCCCTCACACAGAGCGCCCCGCCCCTGCTCCCTCACACAGAGCCCCCCTGCCCCTGCTCCCTCACACAGAGCCCCCCGCCCCTGCTCCCTCACACAGAGCCCCCCCCACCTGCTCCCTCACACAGAGCCCCCCCCCCCACCTGCTCCCTCACACAGAGCGCCACCCTGCTCCCTCACACAGAGCGCCCCGCCCCTGCTCTCTCACTCAGAGCCCCCCCTGCTCCCTCACACAGAGCCCCCCCGCCCCTGCTCCCTCACACAGAGCCCCCCGCCCCTGCACCCTCACACAGAGCCCCCCCGCCCCTGCTCCCTCACACAGAACCCCCCCGCCCCTGCTCCCTCACACAGAGCCCCCCCGCCCCTGCTCCCTCACTCAGAGCCCCCCGCCCCTGCTCCCTCACACAGAGCCCCCCCGCCCCTGCTCCCTCACACACAGCCCCCCGCCCCTGCTCCCTCACACAGAGCCCCCCCGCCCCTGCTCCCTCACACAGAGCCCCCCCCACCTACTCCCTCACACAGAGCCCCCCCCCTGCTCCCTCACACAGAGCGCCCCGCCCCTGCTCCCTCACACAGAGCCCCCCTGCCCCTGCTCCCTCACACAGAGCCCCCCTGCCCCTGCTCCCTCACACAGAGCCCCCCCGCCCCCTCACACAGAGCCCCCCCCACCTGCTCCCTCACACAGAGCCCCCCCCACCTGCTCCCTCACACAGAGCGCCACCCTGCTCCTCACACAGAGCCCCCCCGCCCCTGCTCCCTCACACAGAGCCCCCCCGCCCCTGCTCCCTCACACAGAGCCCCCCCGCCCCTGCTCCCTCACACAGAGCCCCCCCGCCCCTGCTCCCTCACACAGAGCCCCCCCGCCCCTGCTCCCTCACACCGAGCCCCCCGCCCCTGCTCCCTCATGCAGAGCGCCCCGCCCCTGCCCCCTCACGCAGAGCGCCCCGCCCTGCCCCCTCACGCAGAGCGCCCCGCCCCTGCCCCCTCACGCAGAGCGCCCCGCCCCTGCCCCTCACGCAGAGCGCCCCGCCCCTGCCCCCCTCACGCAGAGCGCCCCTGCCTCCTCACGCAGTGCCCCCCGCCCCTACCCCCTCACACAGAGCGCCCCGCCCCTGCTCCCTCACACAAAGCGCCCCGCCCCTGCTCTCACTCAGAGCCCCCCCGCCCCTGCTCCCTCACACAGAGCCCCCCCCACCTACTCCCTCACACAGAGCCCCCCCCCTGCTCCCTCACACAGAGCGCCCCGCCCCTGCTCCCTCACACAGAGCGCCCCGCCCCTGCTCCCTCACACAGAGCCCCCCTGCCCCTGCTCCCTCACACAGAGCCCCCCGCCCCTGCTCCCTCACACAGAGCCCCCCCCACCTACTCCCTCACACAGAGCCCCCCCCTGCTCCCTCACACAGAGCGCCCCGCCCCTGCTCCCTCACACAGAGCCCCCCTGCCCCTGCTCCCTCACACAGAGCCCCCCCGCCCCCTCACACAGAGCCCCCCCCACCTGCTCCCTCACACAGAGCCCCCCCCACCTGCTCCCTCACACAGAGCGCCACCCTGCTCCCTCACACAGAGCGCCCCGCCCCTGCTCTCTCACTCAGAGCCCCCCCTGCTCCCTCACACAGAGCCCCCCCGCCCCTGCTCCTTCACACAGAGCCCCCCCGCCCCTGCTCCCTCACACAGAGCCCCCCCGCCCCTGCTCCCTCACACAGAGCCCCCCCGCCCTGCTCCCTCACACAGAGCCCCCCGCCCCTGCTCCCTCACACAGAGCGCCCCGCCCCTGCTCCCTCACACAGAGCGCCCCGCCCCTGCTCCCTCACTCAGAGCCCCCCCGCCCCTGCTCCCTCACTCAGAGCCCCCCGCCCCTGCTCCCTCACACAGAGCCCCCCCACCCTGCTCCCTCACACAGAGCCCCCCCGCCCCTGCTCCCTCACACAGAGCCCCCCCGCCCCTGCTCCCTCACACAGAGCCCCCCGCCCCTGCTCCCTCACACAGAGCCCCCCCCGCCCCTGCTCCTTCACACAGAGCCCCCCCACCCCTGCTCCCTCACACAGAGCCCCCCGACCCTGCTCCCTCACACAGAGCCCCCCCGCCCCTCACACAGAGCCCCCCCGCCCCTGCTCCCTCACACAGAGCCCCCCCCCACCTGCTCCCTCACACAGAGCGCCACCCTGCTCCCTCACACAGAGCCCCCCCCACCTGCTCCCTCACACAGAGCCCCCCCCCACCTGCTCCCTCACACAGAGCGCCACCCTGCTCCCTCACACAGAGCGCCCCGCTCCTGCTCCCTCACACAGAGCGCCCCGCCCCTGCTCCCTCACACAGAGCGCCCCGCCCCTGCTCCCTCACACAGAGCGCCCCACCCCTGCTCCCTCACACAGAGCGCCCCGCCCCTGCTCCCTCACACAGAGCGCCCCGCCCCTGCTCTCTCACTCAGAGCCCCCCCGCCCCTGCTCCCTCACACAGAGCCCCCCCGCCCCTGCTCCCTCACACAGAGCCCCCCCGCCCCTGCTCCCTCACTCAGAGCCCCCCCGCCCCTGCTCCCTCACACAGAGCCCCCCCGCCCCTGCTCCTCACACAGAGCCCCCCCGCCCCTGCTCCCTCACACAGAGCCCCCCCGCCCCTGCTCCCTCACACAGAGCCCCCCCGCCCCTGCTCCCTCACACAGAGCCCCCCCCGCCCCTGCTCCCTCACACAGAGCCCCCCCCGCCCCTGCTCCCTCACACAGAGCCCCCCGCCCCTGCTCCCTCACACAGAGCCCCCCCGCCCCTGCTCCCTCACACAGAGCCCCCCCCACCTGCTCCCTCACACAGAGCCCCCCCCCACCTGCTCCTCACACAGAGCGCCACCCTGCTCCCTCACACAGAGCGCCCCGCCCCTGCTCTCTCACTCAGAGCCCCCCCGCCCCTGCTCCCTCACACAGAGCGCCCCGCCCCTGCTCCTCACACAGAGCACCCCGCCCCTGCTCCCTCACACAGAGCGCCCCGCCCCTGCTCCCTCACACAGAGCCCCCCCGCCCCTGCTCTCACACAGAGCCCCCCGCCCCTGCTCCCTCACACAAAGCGCCCCACCCCTGCTCCCTCACACAGAGCGCCCCGCCCCTGCTCTCTCACTCAGAGCCCCCCCTGCTCCCTCACACAGAGCCCCCCCGCCCCTGCTCCCTCACACAGAGCCCCCCCGCCCCTGCTCCCTCACACAGAGCGCCCCCCACCTGCTCCTCACACAGAGCCCCCCCCTGCTCCCTCACACAGAGCGCCCCGCCCCTGCTCCCTCACACAGAGCGCCCCCCACCTGCTCCCTCACACAGAGCCCCCCCCTGCTCCCTCACACAGAGTGCCCCGCCCTGCTCCCTCACACAGAGCCCCCCCCACCTGCTCCCTCACACAGAGCCCCCCCCCCACCTGCTCCCTCACACAGAGCCCCCCCCACCTGCTCCCTCACACAGAGCCCCCCCCCACCTGCTCCCTCACACAGAGCCCCCCCCACCTGCTCCCTCACACAGAGCGCCCGCCCCTGCTCTCTCACTAAGAGCCCCCTGCTCCCTCACACAGAGCCCCCCCCCACCTGCTCCCTCACAAAGAGCCCCCCCGCCCCTGCTCCCTCACACAGAGCCCCCCCGCCCCTGCTCCCTCACACAGAGCCCCCCCGCCCCTGCTCCCTCACACAGAGCCCCCCTGCCCCTGCTCCTCACACAGAGCCCCCCCGCCTCTGCTCCCTCACAGAGCCCCCCGCCCCTGCTCCCTCAAACAGAGCCCCCCCGCCCCTGCTCCCTCACACAGAGCCCCCCCCGCCCCTGCTCCCTCACACAGAGCCCCCCCCCGCCCCTGCTCCCTCACACAGAGCCCCCCCGCCCCTGCTCCCTCACACAGAGCGCCCGCCCCTGCTCTCTCACTCAGAGCCCCCCTGCTCCCTCACACAGAGCCCCCCCGCCCCTGCTCCCTCACACAGAGCCCCCCCCACCTGCTCCCTCACACAGAGCCCCCCCCACCTGCTCCATAACACAGAGCCCCCCCCACCTGCTCCTTCACACAGAGCGCCCCGCCCCTGCTCCCTGAAACAGAGCGCCCCGCCCCTGCTCCCTCACACAGAGCGCCCCGCCCCTGCTCCCTCACACAGAGCGCCCCGCCCCTGCTCCCTCACACAGAGCGCCCCGCCCCTGCTCCCTCACACAGAGCGCCCCGCCCCTGCTCCCTCACACAGAGCCCCCCCGCCCCTGCTCCCTCACTCAGAGCCCCCCCCGCCCCTGCTCCCTCACACAGAGCCCCCCCCGCCCCTGCTCCTCACACAGAGCCCCCCCCGCCCCTACTCCCTCACACAGAGCCCCCCCCGCCCCTGCTCCCTCACACAGAGCCCCCCCCGCCCCTGCTCCCTCACACAGAGCCCCCCCCACCTGCTCCCTCACACAGAGCGCCCCGCCCCTGCTCCCTCACACAGAGCGCCCGCCCCTGCTCCCTCACAGAGAGCGCCCCGCCCCTGCTCCCTCACACAGAGCGCCCCGCCCCTGCTCCCTCACGCAGAGCGCCCCGCCCCTGCTCCCTCGCGCAGAGCGCCCCGCCCCTGCTCCCTCGCGCAGAGCGCCCCGCCCCTGCTCCCTCGCGCAGAGCGCCCCGCCCCTGCTCCTCGCGCAGAGCGCCCCGCCCCTGCTCCCTCGCGCAGAGCGCCCCGCCCCTGCTCCCTCGCGCAGAGCGCCCCGCCCCTGCTCCCTCGCGCAGAGCGCCCCCTGCTCCCTCGCGCAGAGCGCCCCCTGCTCCCTCGCGCAGAGCGCCCCCTGCTCCCTCGCGCAGAGCGCCCCCTGCTCCCTCGCGCAGAGCGCCCCCTGCTCCCTCGCGCAGAGCGCCCCCTGCTCCCTCGCGCAGAGCGCCCCCTGCTCCCTCGCGCAGAGCGCCCCCTGCTCCCTCGCGCAGAGCGCCCCTGCTCCCTCACGCAGAGCGCCCCGCCCCTGCCCCCTCACGCAGAGCGCCCCGCCCCTGCCCCCTCACGCAGAGCGCCCCGCCCCTGCCCC